>NW_027464717.1:297500-352500 GCF_043290135.1 Rhipicephalus microplus
GACGTCGTTTTTGGTAGTTTCACGACGCTACCTAGCTTAAACTAACCTAACCTAACCTAACCTTCGCACTTCGATCGTTAGAAAACGTTTTACGCGCAACTTTACAATGTTTTCTACAAGATTACGACGGTTTCATGCGCTTTCACATTAGATATCGTAGTTCCCGACTTGTAATATTGAAAAACACTGCATCTCACTAAGTGACATTGTTTAATGCGGTTTTACGACGGTTCATATCTTAACCTAACCTAACATTCGTACTTGTATTGAAAAACGCTCTATTACACTGTTTCGTTCACAATTACGATATTTGAATAACCTCACAGTTTTTCACCAACTTATTGCAGTACAGAACGCTGTATCTCGCTAAATGACATTGTTCT
Organism: Rhipicephalus microplus; assembly: GCF_043290135.1. Taxonomy (NCBI): domain Eukaryota; kingdom Metazoa; phylum Arthropoda; class Arachnida; order Ixodida; family Ixodidae; genus Rhipicephalus; species Rhipicephalus microplus. Next base: position 297,884 of record NW_027464717.1, read on the forward strand.
TTAACGTTTCACGATGCTTGCATGCGCTTTAACGAGAATATCACAATATAGCAGTTTCGCACTTGTAACGGTAGAACACGCAGTATTTGGCTTGTTCATGCCGTTTTGTGTGCATTCACAACATTTCACCTATCGCAGTTTAATACTCGCAATAAAACAACACTATCTCGTTAGATGACGTCGTTTTTGGTAGTTTCACGACGCTACCTAGCTTAAACTAACCTAACCTAACCTAACCTTCGCACTTCGATCGTTAGAAAACGTTTTACGCGCAACTTTACAATGTTTTCTACAAGATTACGACGGTTTCATGCGCTTTCACATTAGATATCGTAGTTCCCGACTTGTAATGTTGAAAAACACTACATCTCACTAAGTGACATTGTTTAATGCGGTTTTACGACGGTTGATATGTCAACCTAACCTAACATTCGCACTTGTATATAAAGACGCTCAATTACACTGTTTCGTTCACAATTACGATATTTGCTTGACCTCACAGTTTCTCACCAACTTATTACAGTACAGAACGCTGTATCTCGCTAAATGACATCGTTCTTTAAGGTTTCACGATACTTGCATGCGCTTTAACGAGAATATCACAATAAAGCAGTTTCGCACTTGTAACGGCACAAGACGCAGTATCTGGCTAGTTCATGCCATTTTGTGTGCATTCCCAATATTTCACCTATCGCAGTTTCGTACTCGCAATAAAACAACACTATCTCGTTAGATGACATCGTTTTTGGTGGTTTCACGACGCTACCTAGCTCAAACTGACCGAACCTTCGCACTTCTATCGTTAGAAAACGTTTTATTCGCTACTTTACAATGTTTTCTACAAGATTACGACGGTTTCATGCGCTTTCACATTAGATATCGCCGTTCCCGACTTGTAATGGTGAAAAACACAGCATCTCACTAAGTGACATTGTGTAATGCGGTTTTAGCGCGGTTCATATCTTAACCTAACCTAACCTTACCTAAACCAACCTAACCTAACCTAACCTAACCAAACCTTACCTAACATACCCTAACCTAACCTAACCTAACCTAACCAAACCTAACCTAACCTAACCTAACCTAACCTAACCTAACCTAACCTAACCTAACCTAACCTAACGACGTTTGCAAGCGCTTTCACATTAGATATCGCAGTTCTCGACTTGTAATGGTGGAAAACACTGCATCTCAGTAATTGACATTGTTTAATGCGGTTTTACGACGGTTCATATCTTAACCTAACCTAACATTCGCACTTGTATCTAAAAACGCTCTATTACACTGTTTTGTTCACAATTACGATATTTGCATAACCTCACAGTTTTTCACCAACTTATTGCAGTACAGAACGCTGTATCTCGCTAAATGACATTGTTCTTTAAGGTTTCACGATGCTTGCATGCGCTTTAACGAGAATATCACAATATAGCAGTTTCGCACTTGTAACGGTAGAACACGCAGTATTTGGCTTGTTCATGCCGTTTTGTGTGCTTTCACAACATTTCACCTATCGCAGTTTAATACTCGCTATAAAACAACACTATCTCGTTAGATGACGTCGTTTTTGGTAGTTTCACGACGCTACCTAGCTTAAACTAACATAACTCAACCTAACATGACCTTCGCACTTCTATCGTTAGAAAACGTTTTACTCGCTACTTTACATTGCTTTCTACAACATTACGACGGTTTCAAGCGCTTTCACATTAGATATCACAGTTCCCAACTTGTAAAGGTGAAAAACACTGCATCTCAATAAGTGACATTGTTTAATGCGGTTTTACGACGGTTCATACCTTAACCTAACCTAACCTAACCTAACCTAACCTTACCTAACCTAACCTAACCTAACCCAACCCAACCCAACCTAACCTAACCTAACCTAACCTAAACTAACCTAACCCAACCTAACCTAACCTAACCTAACCCAACCTAACCCAACCCAACCCAACCTAACCTAACCTAAGCTAACCTAACCTAACCAAACCTAACCTAACCTAACTTAACCTAACCTAACGTAACCTAACCTAACCTATTCTAACGTAACCTAACCTTACCTGACCTAACCTAACCTAACGTAACCTAACCTAACCTAACATAACCTAACGTAACCTAACCTAACCTAACCTAACGTAACCTAACCTAACCTAACCCAACCTAACCCAACCCAACCCAACCCAACAACACCCAACCCAACCTAACCTAACCTAACCAAATTATCCTTACCTAACCTAACCTAACCTAACGTAACCTAACCTAACCTAACGTAACCTAACCTAACCTAACCTGACCTAACCCAACCTAACCAAACCTAACCTAACCTAACCCAACTCAACCCAACCTAACCTAATCTAACCTAACCTAACCTAACCTAACCAAACCTAACCTAACCTAACCTAACCTAACCTAACCTAACCTAACATAACGACGGTTGCAAGCGCTTTCACATTAAATATCGCAGTTCCCCACTTTTAATGGGGGAAAACACTGCATCTCAGTAATTGACAATGTTTAATGCGGTTTTACGACGGTTCATATCTTAACCTAACCTAACATTCGCACTTTTATCTAAAGACGCTCAATTACACTGTTTCGTTCACAATTACGATATTTGCTTGACCTCACAGTTTCTCATAAACTTATTACAGTACAGAACGCTGTATCTCGCTAAATGACATCGTCCTTTAAGGTTTCACGATACTTGCATGCGCTATACCGAGAATGTCACAACATAGCATTTTCGCACTTGTAACGGTACAACACGCAGTATTTGGCTTGTTCATGCCGTTTTGTGTGCTTTCACAACATTTTACCTATCGCAGTTTCGTACTCGCAATAAAACAAAACTATCTCGTTAGATGACGTCGTTTTTGGTGGTTTCACGACGCTACCTAGCTTAAACTAACCTAACCTAACCTAACCTTCACACTTCTGTCGTTAGAAAACGTTTTACGCGCAACTTTACAATGTTTTCTACAAGATTACGACGGTTTCATGCGCTTTCACATTAGATATCGTAGTTCCCGACTTGTAATGTTGAAAAACACTACATCTCACTAAGTGACATTGTTTAATGCGGTTTTACGACGGTTGATATGTCAACCTAACCTAACATTCGCACTTGTATATAAAGACGCTCAATTACACTGTTTCGTTCACAATTACGATATTTGCTTGACCTCACAGTTTCTCACCAACTTATTACAGTACAGAACGCTGTATCTCGCTAAATGACATCGTTCTTTAAGGTTTCACGATACTTGCATGCGCTTTACCGAGAATGTCACAACATAGCAGTTTCGCACTTGTAACGGTACAACACGCAGTATTTGGCTTGTTCATGCCCTTTTGTGTGCTTTCACAACATTTTACCTATCGCAGTTTCGTACTCGCATTAAAACAACACTATCTCGTTAGATGACGTCGTTTTTGGTGGTTTCACGACGCTACCTAGCTTAAACTAACATAACTCAAACTAACCGAACCTTCGCACTTCTATCGTTAGAAAACGTTTTATCCGCTACTTTACAATGTTTTCTACAAGATTACGACGGTTTCATGCGCTTTCACATTAGATATCGCAGTTCCCGACTTGTAATGGTGAAAAACACAGCATCTCACTAAGTGACATTGTTTAATGCGGTTTTAGCGCGGTTCATATCTTAACCTAACCTAACCTTACCTAAACCAACCTAACCTAACCTAACCAAACCTTACCTAACATACCCTAACCTAACCTAACCTAACGAAACCTAACCTAACCTAACCTAACGTAACCTAACCTAACCTAACCTAACCTAACCTAACCTAACCTAACGACGTTTGCAAGAGCTTTCACATTAGATATCGCAGTTCCCGACTTGTAATGGTGAAAAACACTGCATCTCACTAAGTGACATTGTTTAATGCGGTTTTACGACGGTTCATATCTTAACCTAACCTGACATTCGCACTTGTATTAAAAAACGCTCTATTACACTGTTTCGTTCGCAATTAGGATATTTGCATAACCTCACAGATTTTCACCAACTTATTGCAGTACAGAACGCTGTATCTCGCTAAATGACATCGTTCTTTGAGGTTTCACGATGCTTGCATGCGCTTTAACGAGAATATCACAACATAGCAGTTTCGCACTTGTAACGGTACAACACGCAGTATTTGGCTTCTTCATGCCGTTTTGTGTGCTTTCACAACATTTCACCTATCGCAGTTTCGTACTCGCAATAAAACAACACTATCTCGTTAGATGACGTTGTTTTTGGTAGTTTCACGACGCTACCTAGCTTAAACTAACATAACTCAACCTAACATGACCTTCGCACTTCTATCGTTAGAAAACGTTTTACTCGCTACTTTACATTGCTTTCTACAACATTACGACGGTTTCAAGCGCTTTCACATTAGATATCACAGTTCCCAACTTGTAAAGGTGAAAAACACTGCATCTCAATAAGTGACATTGTTTAATGCGGTTTTACGACGGTTCATACCTTAACCTAACCTAACCTAACCTAACCTAACCTTACCTAACCTAACCTAACCTAACCCAACCCAACCCAACCTAACCTAACCTAACCTAACCTAAACTAACCTAACCCAACCTAACCTAACCTAACCTAACCCAACCTAACCCAACCCAACCCAACCTAACCTAACCTAAGCTAACCTAACCTAACCAAACCTAACCTAACCTAACTTAACCTAACCTAACGTAACCTAACCTAACCTATTCTAACGTAACCTAACCTTACCTGACCTAACCTAACCTAACGTAACCTAACCTAACCTAACATAACCTAACGTAACCTAACCTAACCTAACCTAACGTAACCTAACCTAACCTAACCCAACCTAACCCAACCCAACCCAACCCAACAACACCCAACCCAACCTAACCTAACCTAACCTAACCTTACCTAACCTAACCAAATTATCCTTACCTAACCTAACCTAAGCTAACGTAACCTAACCTAACCTAACCTAACGTAACCTAACCTAACCTAACGTAACCTAACCTAACCTAACCTGACCTAACCCAACCTAACCTAACCTAAGCTAACCTAACCCAACTCAACCCAACCTAACCTAATCTAACCTAACCTAACCTAACCAAACCTAACCTAACCAAACCTAACCTAACCTAACCTAACCTAACCTAACCTAACCTAACCTAACCTAACCTAACGACGGTTGCAAGCGCTTTCACATTAAATATCGCAGTTCCCCACTTTTAATGGGGAAAAACACTGCATCTCAGTAATTGACAATGTTTAATGCGGTTTTACGACGGTTCATATCTTAACCTAACCTAACATTCGCACTTGTATCTAAAAACGCTCTATTACACTGTTTTGTTCACAATTACGATATTTGCATAACCTCACAGTTTTTCACCAACTTATTGCAGTACAGAACGCTGTATCTCGCTAAATGACATTGTTCTTTAAGGTTTCACGATGCTTGCATGCGCTTTAACGAGAATATCACAATATAGCAGTTTCGAACTTGTAACGGTAGAACACGCAGTATTTGGCTTGTTCATGCCGTTTTGTGTGCTTTCACAACATTTCAGCTATCGCAGTTTAATACTCGCTATAAAACAACACTATCTCGTTAGATGACGTCGTTTTTGGTAGTTTCACGACGCTACCTAGCTTAAACTAACCTAACCTAACCTAACCTTCGCACTTCTATCGTTAGAAAACGTTTTACTCGCCACTTTACAATGTTTTCTACAAGATTACGACGGTTTCATGCGCTTTCACATTAGATATCGTAGTTCCCGACTTGTAATGTTGAAAAACACTACATCTCACTAAGTGACATTGTTTAATGCGGTTTTACGACGGTTGATATGTCAACCTAACCCAACATTCGCACTTGTATCTAGAGACGCTCAATTACACTGTTTCGTTCACAATTACGATATTTGCTTGACCTCACAGTTTCTCACCAACTTATTACAGTACAGAACGCTGTATCTCGCTAAATGACATCGTTCTTTAAGGTTTCACGATACTTGCATGCGCTATACCGAGAATGTCACAACATAGCACTTTCGCACTTGTAACGGTACAACACGCAGTATTTGGCTTGTTCATGCCGTTTTGTGTGCTTTCACAACATTTTACCTATCGCAGTTTCGTACTCGCAATAAAACAAAACTATCTCGTTAGATGACGTCGTTTTTGGTGGTTTCACGACGCTACCTAGCTTAAACTAACATAACTCAACCTAACATAACCTTCGCACTTCTATCGTTAGAAAACGTTTTACTCGCTACTTTACATTGCTTTCTACAACATTACGACGGTTTCAAGCGCTTTCACATTAGATATCGCAGTTCCCAACTTGTAATGGTGAAAAACACTGCATCTCAGTAATTGACAATGTTTAATGCGGTTTTACGACGGTTCATATCTTAACCTAACCTAACATTCGCACTTGTATCTAAAAACGCTCTATTACACTGTTTTGTTCACAATTACGATATTTGCATAACCTCACAGTTTTTCACCAACTTATTGCAGTACAGAACGCTGTATCTCGCTAAATGACATTGTTCTTTAAGGTTTCACGATGCTTGCATGCGCTTTAACGAGAATATCACAATATAGCAGTTTCGCACTTGTAACGGTAGAACACGCAGTATTTGGCTTGTTCATGCCGTTTTGTGTGCATTCACAACATTTCACCTATCGCAGTTTAATACTCGCAATAAAACAACACTATCTCGTTAGATGACGTCGCTTTTGGTAGTTTCACGACGCTACCTAGCTTAAACTAACCTAACCTAACCTAACCTTCGCACTTCTATCGTTAGAAAACGTTTTACGCGCAACTTTACAATGTTTTCTACAAGATTACGACGGTTTCATGCGCTTTCACATTAGATATCGTAGTTCCCGACTTGTAATGTTGAAAAACACTACATCTCACTAAGTGACATTGTTTAATGCGGTTTTACGACGGTTGATATGTCAACCTAACCTAACATTCGCACTTGTATATAAAGACGCTCAATTACACTGTTTCGTTCACAATTACGATATTTGCTTGACCTCACAGTTTCTCACCAACTTATTACAGTACAGAACGCTGTATCTCGCTAAATGACATCGTTCTTTAAGGTTTCACGATACTTGCATGCGCTTTAACGAGAATATCACAATAAAGCAGTTTCGCACTTGTAACGGCACAAGACGCAGTATCTGGCTAGTTCATGCCATTTTGTGTGCTTTCCCAATATTTCACCTATCGCAGTTTCGTACTCGCAATAAAACAACACTATCTCGTTAGATGACATCGTTTTTGGTGGTTTCACGACGCTACCTAGCTCAAACTAACCGAACGTTCGCACTTCTATCGTTAGAAAACGTTTTATTCGCTACTTTACAATTTTTTCTACAAGATTACGACGGTTTCATGCGCTTTCACATTAGATATCGCAGTTCCCGACTTGTAATGGTGAAAAACACAGCATCTCACTAAGTGACATTGTTTAATGCGGTTTTAGCGCGGTTCATATCTTAACCTAACCTAACCTTACCTAAACCAACCTAACCTAACCTAACCTAACCAAACCTTACCTAATATACCCTAACCTAACCTAACCTAACCTAACCAAACCTAACCTAACCTAACCTAACCTAACCTAACCTAACCTAACCTAACCTAACCTAACGACGTTTGCAAGCGCTTTCACATTAGATATCGCAGTTCTCGACTTGTAATGGTGAAAAACACTGCATCTCAGTAATTGACATTGTTTAATGCGGTTTTACGACGGTTCATATCTTAACCTAACCTAACATTCGCACTTGTATCTAAAAACGCTCTATTACACTGTTTTGTTCACAATTACGATATTTGCATAACCTCACAGTTTTTCACCAACTTATTGCAGTACAGAACGCTGTATCTCGCTAAATGACATTGTTCTTTAAGGTTTCACGATGCTTGCATGCGCTTTAACGAGAATATCACAATATAGCAGTTTCGCACTTGTAACGGTAGAACACGCAGTATTTGGCTTGTTCATGCCGTTTTGTGTGCTTTCACAACATTTCACCTATCGCAGTTTAATACTCGCTATAAAACAACACTATCTCGTTAGATGACGCTGTTTTTGGTAGTTTCACGACGCTACCTAGCTTAAACTAACCTAACCTAACCTAACCTTCGCACTTCTATTGTTAGAAAACGTTTTACTCGCCACTTTACAATGTTTTCTACAAGATTACGACGGTTTCATGCGCTTTCACATTAGATATCGTAGTTCCCGACTTGTAATGTTGAAAAACACTACATCTCACTAAGTGACATTGTTTAATGCGGTTTTACGACGGTTGATATCTCAACCTAACCTAACATTCGCACTTGTATCTAAATACGCTCAATTACACTGTTTCGTTCACAATTACGATATTTGCTTGACCTCACAGTTTCTCACCAACTTATTACAGTACAGAACGCTGTATCTCGCTAAATGACATCGTTCTTTAAGGTTTCACGATACTTGCATGCGCTTTAACGAGAATATCACAATAAAGCAGTTTCGCACTTGTAACGGCACAAGACGCAGTATCTGGCTAGTTCATGCCATTTTGTGTGCTTTCCCAATATTTCACCTATCGCAGTTTCGTACTCGCAATAAAACAACACTATCTCGTTAGATGACATCGTTTTTGGTGGTTTCACGACGCTACCTAGCTCAAACTAACCGAACCTTCGCACTTCTATCGTTAGAAAACGTTTTATTCGCTACTTTACAATGTTTTCTACAAGATTACGACGGTTTCATGCGCTTTCACATTAGATATCGCAGTTCCCGACTTGTAATGGTGAAAAACACAGCATCTCACTAAGTGACATTGTTTAATGCGGTTTTAGCGCGGTTCATATCTTAACCTAACCTAACCTTACCTAAACCAACCTAACCTAACCTAACCAAACCTTACCTAACATACCCTAACCTAACCTAACCTAACCAAACCTAACCTAACCTAACCTAACGTAACCTAACCTAACCTAACCTAACCTAACCTAACCTAACCTAACCTAACGACGTTTGCAAGAGCTTTCACTTTAGATATCGCAGTTCCCGACTTGTAATGGTGAAAAACATTGCATCTCAATAAGTGACATTGTTTAATGCGGTTTTACGACAGTTCATATCTTAACCTAACCTGACATTCGCACTTGTATTAAAAAACGCTCTATTACACTGTTTCGTTCGCAATTAGGATATTTGCATAACCTCACAGATTTTCACCAACCTATTGCAGTACAGAACGCTGTATCTCGCTAAATGACATCGTTCTTTGAGGTTTCACGATGCTTGCATGCGCTTTAACGAGAATATCACAACATAGCAGTTTCGCACTTGTAACGGTACAACACGCAGTATTTGGCTTGTTCATGCCGTTTTGTGTGCTTTCACAACATTTCACCTATCGCAGTTTAATACTCGCTATAAAACAACACTATCTCGTTAGATGACGTTGTTTTTGGTAGTTTCACGACGCTACCTAGCTTAAACTAACCTAACCTAACCTAACCTTCGCACTTCTATTGTTAGAAAACGTTTTACTCGCCACTTTACAATGTTTTCTACAAGATTACGACGGTTTCATGCGCTTTCACATTAGATATCGTAGTTCCCGACTTGTAATGTTGAAAAACACTACATCTCACTAAGTGACATTGTTTAATGCGGTTTTACGACGGTTGATATCTCAACCTAACCTAACATTCGCACTTGTATCTAAATACGCTCAATTACACTGTTTCGTTCACAATTACGATATTTGCTTGACCTCACAGTTTCTCACCAACTTATTACAGTACAGAACGCTGTATCTCGCTAAATGACATCGTTCTTTAAGGTTTCACGATACTTGCATGCGCTTTAACGAGAATATCACAATAAAGCAGTTTCGCACTTGTAACGGCACAAGACGCAGTATCTGGCTAGTTCATGCCATTTTGTGTGCTTTCCCAATATTTCACCTATCGCAGTTTCGTACTCGCAATAAAACAACACTATCTCGTTAGATGACATCGTTTTTGGTGGTTTCACGACGCTACCTAGCTCAAACTAACCGAACCTTCGCACTTCTATCGTTAGAAAACGTTTTATTCGCTACTTTACAATGTTTTCTACAAGATTACGACGGTTTCATGCGCTTTCACATTAGATATCGCAGTTCCCGACTTGTAATGGTGAAAAACACAGCATCTCACTAAGTGACATTGTTTAATGCGGTTTTAGCGCGGTTCATATCTTAACCTAACCTAACCTTACCTAAACCAACCTAACCTAACCTAACCAAACCTTACCTAACATACCCTAACCTAACCTAACCTAACCTAACCAAACCTAACCTAACCTAACCTAACGTAACCTAACCTAACCTAACCTAACCTAACCTAACCTAACGACGTTTGCAAGAGCTTTCACTTTAGATATCGCAGTTCCCGACTTGTAATGGTGAAAAACATTGCATCTCAATAAGTGACATTGTTTAATGCGGTTTTACGACAGTTCATATCTTAACCTAACCTGACATTCGCACTTGTATTAAAAAACGCTCTATTACACTGTTTCGTTCGCAATTAGGATATTTGCATAACCTCACAGATTTTCACCAACCTATTGCAGTACAGAACGCTGTATCTCGCTAAATGACATCGTTCTTTGAGGTTTCACGATGCTTGCATGCGCTTTAACGAGAATATCACAACATAGCAGTTTCGCACTTGTAACGGTACAACACGCAGTATTTGGCTTGTTCATGCCGTTTTGTGTGCTTTCACAACATTTCACCTATCGCAGTTTAATACTCGCTATAAAACAACACTATCTCGTTAGATGACGTTGTTTTTGGTAGTTTCACGACGCTACCTAGCTTAAACTAACCTAACCTAACCTAACCTTCGCACTTCTATTGTTAGAAAACGTTTTACGCGCAACTTTACAATGTTTTCTACAAGATTACGACGGTTTCATGCGCTTTCACATTAGATATCGTAGTTCCCGACTTGTAATGTTGAAAAACACTACATCTCACTAAGTGACATTGTTTAATGCGGTTTTACGACGGTTGATATCTCAACCTAACCTAACATTCGCACTTGTATCTAAATACGCTCAATTACACTGTTTCGTTCACAATTACGATATTTGCTTGACCTCACAGTTTCTCACCAACTTATTACAGTACAGAACGCTGTATCTCGCTAAATGACATCGTTCTTTAAGGTTTCACGATACTTGCATGCGCTTTAACGAGAATATCACAATAAAGCAGTTTCGCACTTGTAACGGCACAAGACGCAGTATCTGGCTAGTTCATGCCATTTTGTGTGCTTTCCCAATATTTCACCTATCGCAGTTTCGTACTCGCAATAAAACAACACTATCTCGTTAGATGACATCTTTTTTGGTGGTTTCACGACGCTACCTAGCTCAAACTAACCGAACCTTCGCACTTCTATCGTTAGAAAACGTTTTATTCGCTACTTTACAATGTTTTCTACAAGATTACGACGGTTTCATGCGCTTTCACATTAGATATCGCAGTTCCCGACTTGTAATGGTGAAAAACACAGCATCTCACTAAGTGACATTGTTTAATGCGGTTTTAGCGCGGTTCATATCTTAACCTAACCTAACCTTACCTAAACCAACCTAACCTAACCTAACCAAACCTTACCTAACATACCCTAACCTAACCTAACCTAACCTAACCAAACCTAACCTAACCTAACCTAACGTAACCTAACCTAACCTAACCTAACCTAACCTAACCTAACGACGTTTGCAAGAGCTTTCACTTTAGATATCGCAGTTCCCGACTTGTAATGGTGAAAAACATTGCATCTCAATAAGTGACATTGTTTAATGCGGTTTTACGACGGTTCATATCTTAACCTAACCTGACATTCGCACTTGTATTAAAAAACGCTCTATTACACTGTTTCGTTCGCAATTAGGATATTTGCATAACCTCACAGATTTTCACCAACCTATTGCAGTACAGAACGCTGTATCTCGCTAAATGACATCGTTCTTTGAGGTTTCACGATGCTTGCATGCGCTTTAACGAGAATATCACAACATAGCAGTTTCGCACTTGTAACGGTACAACACGCAGTATTTGGCTTGTTCATGCCGTTTTGTGTGCTTTCACATTTCACCTATCGCAGTTTCGTACTCGCAATAAAACAACACTATCTCGTTAGATGACGTTGTTTTTGGTAGTTTCACGACGCTACCTAGCTTAAACTAACATAACTCAACCTAACATGACCTTCGCACTTCTATCGTTAGAAAACGTTTTACTCGCTACTTTACATTGCTTTCTACAACATTACGACGGTTTCAAGCGCTTTCACATTAGATATCACAGTTCCCAACTTGTAAAGGTGAAAAACACTGCATCTCAATAAGTGACATTGTTTAATGCGGTTTTACGACGGTTCATACCTTAACCTAACCTAACCTAACCTAAACTTACCTAACCTAACCTAACCTAACCCAACCCAACCCAACCTAACCTAACCTAACCTAACCTAAACTAACCTAACCCAACCTAACCTAACCTAACCTAACCCAACCTAACCCAACCCAACCCAACCTAACCTAACCTAAGCTAACCTAACCTAACCAAACCTAACCTAACCTAACCTAACCTAACCTAACGTAACCTAACCTAACCTATTCTAACGTAACCTAACCTTACCTGACCTAACCTAACCTAACGTAACCTAACCTAACCTAACATAACCTAACGTAACCTAACCTAACCTAACCTAACGTAACCTAACCTAACCTAACCCAACCTAACCCAACCCAACCCAACCCAACCCAACAACACCCAACCCAACCTAACCTAACCTAACCTAACCTTACCTAACCTAACCAAATTATCCTTACCTAACCTAACCTAAGCTAACGTAACCTAACCTAACCTAACCTAACGTAACCTAACCTAACCTAACGTAACCTAACCTAACCTAACCTGACCTAACCCAACCTAACCTAACCTAACCTAACCTAACCTAACCCAACTCAACCCAACCTAACCTAATCTAACCTAACCTAACCTAACCAAACCTAACCAAACCAAACCTAACCTAACCTAACCTAACCTAACCTAACCTAACCTAACCTAACGACGGTTGCAAGCGCTTTCACATTAAATATCGCAGTTCCCCACTTTTAATGGGGAAAAACACTGCATCTCAGTAATTGACAATGTTTAATGCGGTTTTACGACGGTTCATATCTTAACCTAACCTAACATTCGTACTTGTATTGAAAAACGCTCTATTACACTGTTTCGTTCACAATTACGATATTTGAATAACCTCACAGTTTTTCACCAACTTATTGCAGTACAGAACGCTGTATCTCGCTAAATGACATTGTTCTTTAAGGTTTCACGATGCTTGCATGCGCTTTAACGAGAATATCACAATATAGCAGTTTCGCACTTGTAACGGTAGAACACGCAGTATTTGGCTTGTTCATGCCGTTTTGTGTGCATTCACAACATTTCACCTATCGCAGTTTAATACTCGCAATAAAACAACACTATCTCGTTAGATGACGTCGTTTTTGGTAGTTTCACGACGCTACCTAGCTTAAACTAACCTAACCTAACCTAACCCTCGCACTTCTATCGTTAGAAAACGTTTTACGCGCAACTTTACAATGTTTTCTACAAGATTACGACGGTTTCATGCGCTTTCACATTAGATATCGTAGTTCCCGACTTGTAATGTTGAAAAACACTACATCTCACTAAGTGACATTGTTTAATGCGGTTTTACGACGGTTGATATGTCAACCTAACCTAACATTCGCACTTGTATATAAAGACGCTCAATTACACTGTTTCGTTCACAATTACGATATTTGCTTGACCTCACAGTTTCTCACCAACTTATTACAGTACAGAACGCTGTATCTCGCTAAATGACATCGTTCTTTAAGGTTTCACGATACTTGCATGCGCTTTAACGAGAATATCACAATAAAGCAGTTTCGCACTTGTAACGGCACAAGACGCAGTATCTGGCTAGTTCATGCCATTTTGTGTGCTTTCCCAATATTTCACCTATCGCAGTTTCGTACTCGCAATAAAACAACACTATCTCGTTAGATGACGTCGTTTTTGGTGGTTTCACGACGCTACCTAGCTCAAACTAACCGAACCTTCGCACTTCTATCGTTAGAAAACGTTTTATTCGCTACTTTACAATGTTTTCTACAAGATTACGACGGTTTCATGCGCTTTCACATTACATATCGCAGTTCCCGACTTGTAATGGTGAAAAACACAGCATCTCACTAAGTGACATTGTGTAATGCGGTTTTAGCGCGGTTCATATCTTAACCTAACCTAACCTTACCTAAACCAACCTAACCTAACCTAACCTAACCAAACCTTACCTAACATACCCTAACCTAACCTAACCTAACCTAACCTAACCAAACCTAACCTAACCTAACCTAACCTAACGTAACCTAACCTAACCTAACCTAACCTAACCTAACCTAACGACGTTTGCAAGCGCTTTCACATTAGATATCGCAGTTCTCGACTTGTAATGGTGAAAAACACTGCATCTCAGTAATTGACATTGTTTAATGCGGTTTTACGACGGTTCATATCTTAACCTAACCTAACATTCGCACTTGTATATAAAAACGCTCTATTACACTGTTTTGTTCACAATTACGATATTTGCATAACCTCACAGTTTTTCACCAACTTATTGCAGTACAGAACGCTGTATCTCGCTAAATGACATTGTTCTTTAAGGTTTCACGATGCTTGCATGCGCTTTAACGAGAATATCACAATATAGCAGTTTCGCACTTGTAACGGTAGAACACGCAGTATTTGGCTTGTTCATGCCGTTTTGTGTGCTTTCACAACATTTCACCTATCGCAGTTTAATACTCGCTATAAAACAACACTATCTCGTTAGATGACGTTGTTTTTGGTAGTTTCACGACGCTACCTAGCTTAAACTAACCTAACCTAACCTAACCTTCGCACTTCTATTGTTAGAAAACGTTTTACTCGCCACTTTACAATGTTTTCTACAAGATTACGACGGTTTCATGCGCTTTCACATTAGATATCGTAGTTCCCGACTTGTAATGTTGAAAAACACTACATCTCACTAAGTGACATTGTTTACTGCGGTTTTACGACGGTTGATATCTCAACCTAACCTAACATTCGCACTTGTATCTAAATACGCTCAATTACACTGTTTCGTTCACAATTACGATATTTGCTTGACCTCACAGTTTCTCACCAACTTATTACAGTACAGAACGCTGTATCTCGCTAAATGACATCGTTCTTTAAGGTTTCACGATACTTGCATGCGCTTTAACGAGAATATCACAATAAAGCAGTTTCGCACTTGTAACGGCACAAGACGCAGTATCTGGCTAGTTCATGCCATTTTGTGTGCTTTCCCAACATTTCACCTATCGCAGTTTAATACTCGCTATAAAACAACACTATCTCGTTAGATGACGTTGTTTTTGGTAGTTTCACGACGCTACCTAGCTTAAACTAACCTAACCTAACCTAACCTTCGCACTTCTATTGTTAGAAAACGTTTTACTCGCCACTTTACAATGTTTTCTACAAGATTACGACGGTTTCATGCGCTTTCACATTAGATATCGCAGTTCCCGACTTGTAATGGTGAAAAACACTGCATCTCAATAAGTGACATTGTTTAATGCGGTTTTACGACGGTTCATATCTTAACCTAACCTGACATTCGCACTTGTATTAAAAAACGCTCTATTACACTGTTTCGTTCGCAATTAGGATATTTGCATAACCTCACAGATTTTCACCAACCTATTGCAGTACAGAACGCTGTATCTCGCTAAATGACATCGTTCTTTGAGGTTTCACGATGCTTGCATGCGCTTTAACGAGAATATCACAACATAGCAGTTTCGCACTTGTAACGGTACAACACGCAGTATTTGGCTTGTTCATGCCGTTTTGTGTGCTTTCACATTTCACCTATCGCAGTTTCGTACTCGCAATAAAACAACACTATCTCGTTAGATGACGTTGTTTTTGGTAGTTTCACGACGCTACCTAGCTTAAACTAACATAACTCAACCTAACATGACCTTCGCACTTCTATCGTTAGAAAACGTTTTACTCGCTACTTTACATTGCTTTCTACAACATTACGACGGTTTCAAGCGCTTTCACATTAGATATCACAGTTCCCAACTTGTAAAGGTGAAAAACACTGCATCTCAATAAGTGACATTGTTTAATGCGGTTTTACGACGGTTCATACCTTAACCTAACCTAACCTAACCTAACCTTACCTAACCTAACCTAACCTAACCCAACCCAACCCAACCTAACCTAACCTAACCTAACCTAAACTAACCTAACCCAACCTAACCTAACCTAACCTAACCCAACCTAACCCAACCCAACCCAACCTAACCTAACCTAAGCTAACCTAACCTAACCAAACCTAACCTAACCTAACTTAACCTAACCTAACGTAACCTAACCTAACCTATTCTAACGTAACCTAACCTTACCTGACCTAACCTAACCTAACGTAACCTAACCTAACCTAACATAACCTAACGTAACCTAACCTAACCTAACCTAACGTAACCTAACCTAACCTAACCCAACCTAACCCAACCCAACCCAACCCAACAACACCCAACCCAACCTAACCTAACCTAACCTAACCTTACCTAACCTAACCAAATTATCTTTACCTAACCTAACCTAAGCTAACGTAACCTAACCTAACCTAACCTAACGTAACCTAACCTAACCTAACGTAACCTAACCTAACCTAACCTGACCTAATTCAACCTAACCTAACCTAACCTAACCCAACTCAACCCAACCTAACCTAATCTAACCTAACCTAACCTAACCAAACCTAACCAAACCAAACCTAACCTAACCTAACCTAACCTAACCTAACGACGCTTGCAAGCGCTTTCACATTAAATATCGCAGTTCCCCACTTTTAATGGGGAAAAACACTGCATCTCAGTAATTGACAATGTTTAAAGCGGTTTTACGACGGTTCATATCTTAACCTAACCTAACATTCGCACTTGTATCTAAAAACGCTCTATTACACTGTTTTGTTCACAATTACGATATTTGCATAACCTCACAGTTTTTCACCAACTTATTGCAGTACAGAACGCTGTATCTCGCTAAATGACATTGTTCTTTAAGGTTTCACGATGCTTGCATGCGCTTTAACGAGAATATCACAATATAGCAGTTTCGCACTTGTAACGGTAGAACACGCAGTATTTGGCTTGTTCATGCCGTTTTGTGTGCTTTCACAACATTTCACCTATCGCAGTTTAATACTCGCTATAAAACAACACTATCTCGTTAGATGACGTCGTTTTTGGTGGTTTCACGACGCTACCTAGCTTAAACTAACATAACTCAACCTAACATAACCTTCGCACTTCTATCGTTAGAAAACGTTTTACTCGCTACTTTACATTGCTTTCTACAACATTACGACGGTTTCAAGCGCTTTCACATTAGATATCGCAGTTCCCAACTTGTAATGGTGAAAAACACTGCATCTCACTAAGTGACATTGTTTAATGCGGTTTTACGACGGTTCATATCTTAACCTAACCTAACATTCGTACTTGTATTGAAAAACGCTCTATTACACTGTTTCGTTCACAATTACGATATTTGAATCCCCTCACAGTTTTTCACCAACTTATTGCAGTACAGAACGCTGTATCTCGCTAAATGACATTGTTCTTTAAGGTTTCACGATGCTTGCATGCGCTTTAACGAGAATGTCACAATATAGCAGTTTCGCACTTGTAACGGTAGAAAACGCAGTATTTGGCTTGTTCATGCCGTTTTGTGTGCTTTCACAACATTTCACCTATCGCAGTTTAATACTCGCTATAAAACAACACTATCTCGTTAGATGACGTCGTTTTTGGTAGTTTCACGACGCTACCTAGCTTAAACTAACCTAACCTAACCTAACCTTCGCACTTCTATCGTTAGAAAACGTTTTACTCGCCACTTTACATTGCTTTCTACAACATTACGACGGTTTCAAGCGCTTTCACATTAGATATCGCAGTTCCCAACTTGTAATGGTGAAAAACACTGCATCTCACTAAGTGACATTGTTTAATGCGGTTTTACGACGGTTCATTTCTTAACCTAACCTAACATTCGTACTTGTATTGAAAAACGCTCTATTACACTGTTTCGTTCACAATTACGATATTTGAATAACCTCACAGTTTTTCACCAACTTATTGCAGTACAGAACGCTGTATCTCGCTAAATGACATTGTTCTTTAAGGTTTCACGATGCTTGCATGCGCTTTAACGAGAATATCACAATATAGCAGTTTCGCACTTGTAACGGTAGAACACGCAGTATTTGGCTTGTTCATGCCGTTTTGTGTGCATTCACAACATTTCACCTATCGCAGTTTAATACTCGCAATAAAACAACACTATCTCGTTAGATGACGTCGTTTTTGGTAGTTTCACGACGCTACCTAGCTTAAACTAACCTAACCTAACCTAACCTTCGCACTTCTATCGTTAGAAAACGTTTTACTCGCCACTTTACAATGTTTTCTACAAGATTACGACGGTTTCATGCGCTTTCACATTAGATATCGTAGTTCCCGACTTGTAATGTTGAAAAACACTACATCTCACTAAGTGACATTGTTTAATGCGGTTTTACGACGGTTGATATGTCAACCTAACCTAACATTCGCACTTGTATCTAAAGACGCTCAATTACACTGTTTCGTTCACAATTACGATATTTGCTTGACCTCACAGTTTCTCACCAACTTATTACAGTACAGAACGCTGTATCTCGCTAAATGACATCGTTCTTTAAGGTTTCACGATACTTGCATGCGCTATACCGAGAATGTCACAACATAGCACTTTCGCACTTGTAACGGTACAACACGCAGTATTTGGCTTGTTCATGCCGTTTTGTGTGCTTTCACAACATTTTACCTATCGCAGTTTCGTACTCGCAATAAAACAAAACTATCTCGTTAGATGACGTCGTTTTTGGTGGTTTCACGACGCTACCTAGCTTAAACTAACATAACTCAACCTAACATAACCTTCGCACTTCTATCGTTAGAAAACGTTTTACTCGCTACTTTACATTGCTTTCTACAACATTACGACGGTTTCAAGCGCTTTCACATTAGATATCGCAGTTCCCAACTTGTAATGGTGAAAAACACTGCATCTCACTAAGTGACATTGTTTAATGCGGTTTTACGACGGTTCATATCTTAACTTAACCTAACATTCGTACTTGTATTGAAAAACGCTCTATTACACTGTTTCGTTCACAATTACGATATTTGAATAACCTCACAGTTTTTCACCAACTTATTGCAGTACAGAACGCTGTATCTCGCTAAATGACATTGTTCTTTAAGGTTTCACGATGCTTGCATGCGCTTTAACGAGAATATCACAATATAGCAGTTTCGCACTTGTAACGGTAGAACACGCAGTATTTGGCTTGTTCATGCCGTTTTGTGTGCATTCACAACATTTCACCTATCGCAGTTTAATACTCGCAATAAAACAACACTATCTCGTTAGATGACGTCGTTTTTGGTAGTTTCACGACGCTACCTAGCTTAAACTAACCTAACCTAACCTAACCCTCGCACTTCTATCGTTAGAAAACGTTTTACGCGCAACTTTACAATGTTTTCTACAAGATTACGACGGTTTCATGCGCTTTCACATTAGATATCGTAGTTCCCGACTTGTAATGTTGAAAAACACTACATCTCACTAAGTGACATTGTTTAATGCGGTTTTACGACGGTTGATATGTCAACCTAACCTAACATTCGCACTTGTATATAAAGACGCTCAATTACACTGTTTCGTTCACAATTACGATATTTGCTTGACCTCACAGTTTCTCACCAACTTATTACAGTACAGAACGCTGTATCTCGCTAAATGACATCGTTCTTTAAGGTTTCACGATACTTGCATGCGCTTTAACGAGAATATCACAATAAAGCAGTTTCGCACTTGTAACGGCACAAGACGCAGTATCTGGCTAGTTCATGCCATTTTGTGTGCTTTCCCAATATTTCACCTATCGCAGTTTCGTACTCGCAATAAAACAACACTATCTCGTTAGATGACGTCGTTTTTGGTGGTTTCACGACGCTACCTAGCTCAAACTAACCGAACCTTCGCACTTCTATCGTTAGAAAACGTTTTATTCGCTACTTTACAATGTTTTCTACAAGATTACGACGGTTTCATGCGCTTTCACATTACATATCGCAGTTCCCGACTTGTAATGGTGAAAAACACAGCATCTCACTAAGTGACATTGTGTAATGCGGTTTTAGCGCGGTTCATATCTTAACCTAACCTAACCTTACCTAAACCAACCTAACCTAACCTAACCTAACCAAACCTTACCTAACATACCCTAACCTAACCTAACCTAACCTAACCTAACCAAACCTAACCTAACCTAACCTAACCTAACCTAACGTAACCTAACCTAACCTAACCTAACCTAACCTAACCTAACGACGTTTGCAAGCGCTTTCACATTAGATATCGCAGTTCTCGACTTGTAATGGTGAAAAACACTGCATCTCAGTAATTGACATTGTTTAATGCGGTTTTACGACGGTTCATATCTTAACCTAACCTAACATTCGCACTTGTATATAAAAACGCTCTATTACACTGTTTTGTTCACAATTACGATATTTGCATAACCTCACAGTTTTTCACCAACTTATTGCAGTACAGAACGCTGTATCTCGCTAAATGACATTGTTCTTTAAGGTTTCACGATGCTTGCATGCGCTTTAACGAGAATATCACAATATAGCAGTTTCGCACTTGTAACGGTAGAACACGCAGTATTTGGCTTGTTCATGCCGTTTTGTGTGCTTTCACAACATTTCACCTATCGCAGTTTAATACTCGCTATAAAACAACACTATCTCGTTAGATGACGTTGTTTTTGGTAGTTTCACGACGCTACCTAGCTTAAACTAACCTAACCTAACCTAACCTTCGCACTTCTATTGTTAGAAAACGTTTTACTCGCCACTTTACAATGTTTTCTACAAGATTACGACGGTTTCATGCGCTTTCACATTAGATATCGTAGTTCCCGACTTGTAATGTTGAAAAACACTACATCTCACTAAGTGACATTGTTTAATGCGGTTTTACGACGGTTGATATCTCAACCTAACCTAACATTCGCACTTGTATCTAAATACGCTCAATTACACTGTTTCGTTCACAATTACGATATTTGCTTGACCTCACAGTTTCTCACCAACTTATTACAGTACAGAACGCTGTATCTCGCTAAATGACATCGTTCTTTAAGGTTTCACGATACTTGCATGCGCTTTAACGAGAATATCACAATAAAGCAGTTTCGCACTTGTAACGGCACAAGACGCAGTATCTGGCTAGTTCATGCCATTTTGTGTGCTTTCCCAATATTTCACCTATCGCAGTTTCGTACTCGCAATAAAACAACACTATCTCGTTAGATGACATCGTTTTTGGTGGTTTCACGACGCTACCTAGCTCAAACTAACCGAACCTTCGCACTTCTATCGTTAGAAAACGTTTTATTCGCTACTTTACAATGTTTTCTACAAGATTACGACGGTTTCATGCGCTTTCACATTAGATATCGCAGTTCCCGACTTGTAATGGTGAAAAACACAGCATCTCACTAAGTGACATTGTTTAATGCGGTTTTAGCGCGGTTCATATCTTAACCTAACCTAACCTTACCTAAACCAACCTAACCTAACCTAACCAAACCTTACCTAACATACCCTAACCTAACCTAACCTAACCTAACCAAACCTAACCTAACCTAACCTAACGTAACCTAACCTAACCTAACCTAACCTAACCTAACCTAACCTAACGACGTTTGCAAGAGCTTTCACATTAGATATCGCAGTTCCCGACTTGTAATGGTGAAAAACACTGCATCTCAATAAGTGACATTGTTTAATGCGGTTTTACGACGGTTCATATCTTAACCTAACCTGACATTCGCACTTGTATTAAAAAACGCTCTATTACACTGTTTCGTTCGCAATTAGGATATTTGCATAACCTCACAGATTTTCACCAACCTATTGCAGTACAGAACGCTGTATCTCGCTAAATGACATCGTTCTTTGAGGTTTCACGATGCTTGCATGCGCTTTAACGAGAATATCACAACATAGCAGTTTCGCACTTGTAACGGTACAACACGCAGTATTTGGCTTGTTCATGCCGTTTTGTGTGCTTTCACATTTCACCTATCGCAGTTTCGTACTCGCAATAAAACAACACTATCTCGTTAGATGACGTTGTTTTTGGTAGTTTCACGACGCTACCTAGCTTAAACTAACATAACTCAACCTAACATGACCTTCGCACTTCTATCGTTAGAAAACGTTTTACTCGCTACTTTACATTGCTTTCTACAACATTACGACGGTTTCAAGCGCTTTCACATTAGATATCACAGTTCCCAACTTGTAAAGGTGAAAAACACTGCATCTCAATAAGTGACATTGTTTAATGCGGTTTTACGACGGTTCATACCTTAACCTAACCTAACCTAACCTAACCTTACCTAACCTAACCTAACCTAACCCAACCCAACCCAACCTAACCTAACCTAACCTAACCTAAACTAACCTAACCCAACCTAACCTAACCTAACCTAACCCAACCTAACCCAACCCAACCCAACCTAACCTAACCTAAGCTAACCTAACCTAACCAAACCTAACCTAACCTAACTTAACCTAACCTAACGTAACCTAACCTAACCTATTCTAACGTAACCTAACCTTACCTGACCTAACCTAACCTAACGTAACCTAACCTAACCTAACATAACCTAACGTAACCTAACCTAACCTAACCTAACGTAACCTAACCTAACCTAACCCAACCTAACCCAACCCAACCCAACCCAACAACACCCAACCCAACCTAACCTAACCTAACCTAACCTTACCTAACCTAACCAAATTATCTTTACCTAACCTAACCTAAACTAACGTAACCTAACCTAACCTAACCTAACGTAACCTAACCTAACCTAACGTAACCTAACCTAACCTAACCTGACCTAATTCAACCTAACCTAACCTAACCTAACCTAACCCAACTCAACCCAACCTAACCTAATCTAACCTAACCTAACCTAACCAAACCTAACCAAACCAAACCTAACCTAACCTAACCTAACCTAACCTAACGACGGTTGCAAGCGCTTTCACATTAAATATCGCAGTTCCCCACTTTTAATGGGGAAAAACACTGCATCTCAGTAATTGACAATGTTTAAAGCGGTTTTACGACGGTTCATATCTTAACCTAACCTAACATTCGCACTTGTATCTAAAAACGCTCTATTACACTGTTTTGTTCACAATTACGATATTTGCATAACCTCACAGTTTTTCACCAACTTATTGCAGTACAGAACGCTGTATCTCGCTAAATGACATTGTTCTTTAAGGTTTCACGATGCTTGCATGCGCTTTAACGAGAATATCACAATATAGCAGTTTCGCACTTGTAACGGTAGAACACGCAGTATTTGGCTTGTTCATGCCGTTTTGTGTGCTTTCACAACATTTCACCTATCGCAGTTTAATACTCGCTATAAAACAACACTATCTCGTTAGATGACGTCGTTTTTGGTGGTTTCACGACGCTACCTAGCTTAAACTAACATAACTCAACCTAACATAACCTTCGCACTTCTATCGTTAGAAAACGTTTTACTCGCTACTTTACATTGCTTTCTACAACATTACGACGGTTTCAAGCGCTTTCACATTAGATATCGCAGTTCCCAACTTGTAATGGTGAAAAACACTGCATCTCACTAAGTGACATTGTTTAATGCGGTTTTACGACGGTTCATATCTTAACCTAACCTAACATTCGTACTTGTATTGAAAAACGCTCTATTACACTGTTTCGTTCACAATTACGATATTTGAATCCCCTCACAGTTTTTCACCAACTTATTGCAGTACAGAACGCTGTATCTCGCTAAATGACATTGTTCTTTAAGGTTTCACGATGCTTGCATGCGCTTTAACGAGAATATCACAATATAGCAGTTTCGCACTTGTAACGGTAGAAAACGCAGTATTTGGCTTGTTCATGCCGTTTTGTGTGCTTTCACAACATTTCACCTATCGCAGTTTAATACTCGCTATAAAACAACACTATCTCGTTAGATGACGTCGTTTTTGGTAGTTTCACGACGCTACCTAGCTTAAACTAACCTAACCTAACCTAACCTTCGCACTTCTATCGTTAGAAAACGTTTTACTCGCCACTTTACATTGCTTTCTACAACATTACGACGGTTTCAAGCGCTTTCACATTAGATATCGCAGTTCCCAACTTGTAATGGTGAAAAACACTGCATCTCACTAAGTGACATTGTTTAATGCGGTTTTACGACGGTTCATATCTTAACCTAACCTAACATTCGTACTTGTATTGAAAAACGCTCTATTACACTGTTTCGTTCACAATTACGATATTTGAATAACCTCACAGTTTTTCACCAACTTATTGCAGTACAGAACGCTGTATCTCGCTAAATGACATTGTTCTTTAAGGTTTCACGATGCTTGCATGCGCTTTAACGAGAATATCACAATATAGCAGTTTCGCACTTGTAACGGTAGAACACGCAGTATTTGGCTTGTTCATGCCGTTTTGTGTGCATTCACAACATTTCACCTATCGCAGTTTAATACTCGCAATAAAACAACACTATCTCGTTAGATGACGTCGTTTTTGGTAGTTTCACGACGCTACCTAGCTTAAACTAACCTAACCTAACCTAACCTTCGCACTTCTATCGTTAGAAAACGTTTTACTCGCCACTTTACAATGTTTTCTACAAGATTACGACGGTTTCATGCGCTTTCACATTAGATATCGTAGTTCCCGACTTGTAATGTTGAAAAACACTACATCTCACTAAGTGACATTGTTTAATGCGGTTTTACGACGGTTGATATGTCAACCTAACCTAACATTCGCACTTGTATCTAAAGACGCTCAATTACACTGTTTCGTTCACAATTACGATATTTGCTTGACCTCACAGTTTCTCACCAACTTATTACAGTACAGAACGCTGTATCTCGCTAAATGACATCGTTCTTTAAGGTTTCACGATACTTGCATGCGCTATACCGAGAATGTCACAACATAGCACTTTCGCACTTGTAACGGTACAACACGCAGTATTTGGCTTGTTCATGCCGTTTTGTGTGCTTTCACAACATTTTACCTATCGCAGTTTCGTACTCGCAATAAAACAAAACTATCTCGTTAGATGACGTCGTTTTTGGTGGTTTCACGACGCTACCTAGCTTAAACTAACATAACTCAACCTAACATAACCTTCGCACTTCTATCGTTAGAAAACGTTTTACTCGCTACTTTACATTGCTTTCTACAACATTACGACGGTTTCGAGCGCTTTCACATTAGATATCGCAGTTCCCAACTTGTAATGGTGAAAAACACTGCATCTCACTAAGTGACATTGTTTAATGCGGTTTTACGACGGTTCATATCTTAACCTAACCTAACATTCGTACTTGTATTGAAAAACGCTCTATTACACTGTTTCGTTCACAATTACGATATTTGAATAACCTCACAGTTTTTCACCAACTTATTGCAGTACAGAACGCTGTATCTCGCTAAATGACATTGTTCTTTAAGGTTTCACGATGCTTGCATGCGCTTTAACGAGAATATCACAATATAGCAGTTTCGCACTTGTAACGGTAGAACACGCAGTATTTGGCTTGTTCATGCCGTTTTGTGTGCATTCACAACATTTCACCTATCGCAGTTTAATGCAATAAAACAACACTATCTCGTTAGATGACGTCGTTTTTGGTAGTTTCACGACGCTACCTAGCTTAAACTAACCTAACCTATCCTAACCTTCGCACTTCGATCGTTAGAAAACGTTTTACGCGCAACTTTACAATGTTTTCTACAAGATTACGACGGTTTCATGCGCTTTCACATTAGATATCGTAGTTCCCGACTTGTAATATTGAAAAACACTGCATCTCACTAAGTGACATTGTTTAATGCGGTTTTACGACGGTTCATATCTTAACCTAACCTAACATTCGTACTTGTATTGAAAAACGCTCTATTACACTGTTTCGTTCACAATTACGATATTTGAATAACCTCACAGTTTTTCACCAACTTATTGCAGTACAGAACGCTGTATCTCGCTAAATGACATTGTTCTTTAAGGTTTCACGATGCTTGCATGCGCTTTAACGAGAATATCACAATATAGCAGTTTCGCACTTGTAACGGTAGAACACGCAGTATTTGGCTTGTTCATGCCGTTTTGTGTGCATTCACAACATTTCACCTATCGCAGTTTAATACTCGCAATAAAACAACACTATCTCGTTAGATGACGTCGTTTTTGGTAGTTTCACGACGCTACCTAGCTTAAACTAACCTAACCTAACCTAACCTTCGCACTTCTATCGTTAGAAAACGTTTTACTCGCCACTTTACAATGTTTTCTACAAGATTACGACGGTTTCATGCGCTTTCACATTAGATATCGTAGTTCCCGACTTGTAATGTTGAAAAACACTACATCTCACTAAGTGACATTGTTTAATGCGGTTTTACGACGGTTGATATGTCAACCTAACCTAACATTCGCACTTGTATCTAAAGACGCTCAATTACACTGTTTCGTTCACAATTACGATATTTGCTTGACCTCACAGTTTCTCACCAACTTATTACAGTACAGAACGCTGTATCTCGCTAAATGACATCGTTCTTTAAGGTTTCACGATACTTGCATGCGCTATACCGAGAATGTCACAACATAGCACTTTCGCACTTGTAACGGTACAACACGCAGTATTTGGCTTGTTCATGCCGTTTTGTGTGCTTTCACAACATTTTACCTATCGCAGTTTCGTACTCGCAATAAAACAAAACTATCTCGTTAGATGACGTCGTTTTTGGTGGTTTCACGACGCTACCTAGCTTAAACTAACATAACTCAACCTAACATAACCTTCGCACTTCTATCGTTAGAAAACGTTTTACTCGCTACTTTACATTGCTTTCTACAACATTACGACGGTTTCAAGCGCTTTCACATTAGATATCGCAGTTCCCAACTTGTAATGGTGAAAAACACTGCATCTCACTAAGTGACATTGTTTAATGCGGTTTTACGACGGTTCATATCTTAACTTAACCTAACATTCGTACTTGTATTGAAAAACGCTCTATTACACTGTTTCGTTCACAATTACGATATTTGAATAACCTCACAGTTTTTCACCAACTTATTGCAGTACAGAACGCTGTATCTCGCTAAATGACATTGTTCTTTAAGGTTTCACGATGCTTGCATGCGCTTTAACGAGAATATCACAATATAGCAGTTTCGCACTTGTAACGGTAGAACACGCAGTATTTGGCTTGTTCATGCCGTTTTGTGTGCATTCACAACATTTCACCTATCGCAGTTTAATACTCGCAATAAAACAACACTATCTCGTTAGATGACGTCGTTTTTGGTAGTTTCACGACGCTACCTAGCTTAAACTAACCTAACCTAACCTAACCCTCGCACTTCTATCGTTAGAAAACGTTTTACGCGCAACTTTACAATGTTTTCTACAAGATTACGACGGTTTCATGCGCTTTCACATTAGATATCGTAGTTCCCGACTTGTAATGTTGAAAAACACTACATCTCACTAAGTGACATTGTTTAATGCGGTTTTACGACGGTTGATATGTCAACCTAACCTAACATTCGCACTTGTATATAAAGACGCTCAATTACACTGTTTCGTTCACAATTACGATATTTGCTTGACCTCACAGTTTCTCACCAACTTATTACAGTACAGAACGCTGTATCTCGCTAAATGACATCGTTCTTTAAGGTTTCACGATACTTGCATGCGCTTTAACGAGAATATCACAATAAAGCAGTTTCGCACTTGTAACGGCACAAGACGCAGTATCTGGCTAGTTCATGCCATTTTGTGTGCTTTCCCAATATTTCACCTATCGCAGTTTCGTACTCGCAATAAAACAACACTATCTCGTTAGATGACGTCGTTTTTGGTGGTTTCACGACGCTACCTAGCTCAAACTAACCGAACCTTCGCACTTCTATCGTTAGAAAACGTTTTATTCGCTACTTTACAATGTTTTCTACAAGATTACGACGGTTTCATGCGCTTTCACATTACATATCGCAGTTCCCGACTTGTAATGGTGAAAAACACAGCATCTCACTAAGTGACATTGTGTAATGCGGTTTTAGCGCGGTTCATATCTTAACCTAACCTAACCTTACCTAAACCAACCTAACCTAACCTAACCTAACCAAACCTTACCTAACATACCCTAACCTAACCTAACCTAACCTAACCTAACCAAACCTAACCTAACCTAACCTAACCTAACCTAACGTAACCTAACCTAACCTAACCTAACCTAACCTAACCTAACGACGTTTGCAAGCGCTTTCACATTAGATATCGCAGTTCTCGACTTGTAATGGTGAAAAACACTGCATCTCAGTAATTGACATTGTTTAATGCGGTTTTACGACGGTTCATATCTTAACCTAACCTAACATTCGCACTTGTATATAAAAACGCTCTATTACACTGTTTTGTTCACAATTACGATATTTGCATAACCTCACAGTTTTTCACCAACTTATTGCAGTACAGAACGCTGTATCTCGCTAAATGACATTGTTCTTTAAGGTTTCACGATGCTTGCATGCGCTTTAACGAGAATATCACAATATAGCAGTTTCGCACTTGTAACGGTAGAACACGCAGTATTTGGCTTGTTCATGCCGTTTTGTGTGCTTTCACAACATTTCACCTATCGCAGTTTAATACTCGCTATAAAACAACACTATCTCGTTAGATGACGTTGTTTTTGGTAGTTTCACGACGCTACCTAGCTTAAACTAACCTAACCTAACCTAACCTTCGCACTTCTATTGTTAGAAAACGTTTTACTCGCCACTTTACAATGTTTTCTACAAGATTACGACGGTTTCATGCGCTTTCACATTAGATATCGTAGTTCCCGACTTGTAATGTTGAAAAACACTACATCTCACTAAGTGACATTGTTTAATGCGGTTTTACGACGGTTGATATCTCAACCTAACCTAACATTCGCACTTGTATCTAAATACGCTCAATTACACTGTTTCGTTCACAATTACGATATTTGCTTGACCTCACAGTTTCTCACCAACTTATTACAGTACAGAACGCTGTATCTCGCTAAATGACATCGTTCTTTAAGGTTTCACGATACTTGCATGCGCTTTAACGAGAATATCACAATAAAGCAGTTTCGCACTTGTAACGGCACAAGACGCAGTATCTGGCTAGTTCATGCCATTTTGTGTGCTTTCCCAATATTTCACCTATCGCAGTTTCGTACTCGCAATAAAACAACACTATCTCGTTAGATGACATCGTTTTTGGTGGTTTCACGACGCTACCTAGCTCAAACTAACCGAACCTTCGCACTTCTATCGTTAGAAAACGTTTTATTCGCTACTTTACAATGTTTTCTACAAGATTACGACGGTTTCATGCGCTTTCACATTAGATATCGCAGTTCCCGACTTGTAATGGTGAAAAACACAGCATCTCACTAAGTGACATTGTTTAATGCGGTTTTAGCGCGGTTCATATCTTAACCTAACCTAACCTTACCTAAACCAACCTAACCTAACCTAACCAAACCTTACCTAACATACCCTAACCTAACCTAACCTAACCTAACCAAACCTAACCTAACCTAACCTAACGTAACCTAACCTAACCTAACCTAACCTAACCTAACCTAACCTAACGACGTTTGCAAGAGCTTTCACATTAGATATCGCAGTTCCCGACTTGTAATGGTGAAAAACACTGCATCTCAATAAGTGACATTGTTTAATGCGGTTTTACGACGGTTCATATCTTAACCTAACCTGACATTCGCACTTGTATTAAAAAACGCTCTATTACACTGTTTCGTTCGCAATTAGGATATTTGCATAACCTCACAGATTTTCACCAACCTATTGCAGTACAGAACGCTGTATCTCGCTAAATGACATCGTTCTTTGAGGTTTCACGATGCTTGCATGCGCTTTAACGAGAATATCACAACATAGCAGTTTCGCACTTGTAACGGTACAACACGCAGTATTTGGCTTGTTCATGCCGTTTTGTGTGCTTTCACATTTCACCTATCGCAGTTTCGTACTCGCAATAAAACAACACTATCTCGTTAGATGACGTTGTTTTTGGTAGTTTCACGACGCTACCTAGCTTAAACTAACATAACTCAACCTAACATGACCTTCGCACTTCTATCGTTAGAAAACGTTTTACTCGCTACTTTACATTGCTTTCTACAACATTACGACGGTTTCAAGCGCTTTCACATTAGATATCACAGTTCCCAACTTGTAAAGGTGAAAAACACTGCATCTCAATAAGTGACATTGTTTAATGCGGTTTTACGACGGTTCATACCTTAACCTAACCTAACCTAACCTAACCTTACCTAACCTAACCTAACCTAACCCAACCCAACCCAACCTAACCTAACCTAACCTAACCTAAACTAACCTAACCCAACCTAACCTAACCTAACCTAACCCAACCTAACCCAACCCAACCCAACCTAACCTAACCTAAGCTAACCTAACCTAACCAAACCTAACCTAACCTAACTTAACCTAACCTAACGTAACCTAACCTAACCTATTCTAACGTAACCTAACCTTACCTGACCTAACCTAACCTAACGTAACCTAACCTAACCTAACATAACCTAACGTAACCTAACCTAACCTAACCTAACGTAACCTAACCTAACCTAACCCAACCTAACCCAACCCAACCCAACCCAACAACACCCAACCCAACCTAACCTAACCTAACCTAACCTTACCTAACCTAACCAAATTATCTTTACCTAACCTAACCTAAACTAACGTAACCTAACCTAACCTAACCTAACGTAACCTAACCTAACCTAACGTAACCTAACCTAACCTAACCTGACCTAATTCAACCTAACCTAACCTAACCTAACCTAACCCAACTCAACCCAACCTAACCTAATCTAACCTAACCTAACCTAACCAAACCTAACCAAACCAAACCTAACCTAACCTAACCTAACCTAACCTAACGACGGTTGCAAGCGCTTTCACATTAAATATCGCAGTTCCCCACTTTTAATGGGGAAAAACACTGCATCTCAGTAATTGACAATGTTTAAAGCGGTTTTACGACGGTTCATATCTTAACCTAACCTAACATTCGCACTTGTATCTAAAAACGCTCTATTACACTGTTTTGTTCACAATTACGATATTTGCATAACCTCACAGTTTTTCACCAACTTATTGCAGTACAGAACGCTGTATCTCGCTAAATGACATTGTTCTTTAAGGTTTCACGATGCTTGCATGCGCTTTAACGAGAATATCACAATATAGCAGTTTCGCACTTGTAACGGTAGAACACGCAGTATTTGGCTTGTTCATGCCGTTTTGTGTGCTTTCACAACATTTCACCTATCGCAGTTTAATACTCGCTATAAAACAACACTATCTCGTTAGATGACGTCGTTTTTGGTGGTTTCACGACGCTACCTAGCTTAAACTAACATAACTCAACCTAACATAACCTTCGCACTTCTATCGTTAGAAAACGTTTTACTCGCTACTTTACATTGCTTTCTACAACATTACGACGGTTTCAAGCGCTTTCACATTAGATATCGCAGTTCCCAACTTGTAATGGTGAAAAACACTGCATCTCACTAAGTGACATTGTTTAATGCGGTTTTACGACGGTTCATATCTTAACCTAACCTAACATTCGTACTTGTATTGAAAAACGCTCTATTACACTGTTTCGTTCACAATTACGATATTTGAATCCCCTCACAGTTTTTCACCAACTTATTGCAGTACAGAACGCTGTATCTCGCTAAATGACATTGTTCTTTAAGGTTTCACGATGCTTGCATGCGCTTTAACGAGAATATCACAATATAGCAGTTTCGCACTTGTAACGGTAGAAAACGCAGTATTTGGCTTGTTCATGCCGTTTTGTGTGCTTTCACAACATTTCACCTATCGCAGTTTAATACTCGCTATAAAACAACACTATCTCGTTAGATGACGTCGTTTTTGGTAGTTTCACGACGCTACCTAGCTTAAACTAACCTAACCTAACCTAACCTTCGCACTTCTATCGTTAGAAAACGTTTTACTCGCCACTTTACATTGCTTTCTACAACATTACGACGGTTTCAAGCGCTTTCACATTAGATATCGCAGTTCCCAACTTGTAATGGTGAAAAACACTGCATCTCACTAAGTGACATTGTTTAATGCGGTTTTACGACGGTTCATATCTTAACCTAACCTAACATTCGTACTTGTATTGAAAAACGCTCTATTACACTGTTTCGTTCACAATTACGATATTTGAATAACCTCACAGTTTTTCACCAACTTATTGCAGTACAGAACGCTGTATCTCGCTAAATGACATTGTTCTTTAAGGTTTCACGATGCTTGCATGCGCTTTAACGAGAATATCACAATATAGCAGTTTCGCACTTGTAACGGTAGAACACGCAGTATTTGGCTTGTTCATGCCGTTTTGTGTGCATTCACAACATTTCACCTATCGCAGTTTAATACTCGCAATAAAACAACACTATCTCGTTAGATGACGTCGTTTTTGGTAGTTTCACGACGCTACCTAGCTTAAACTAACCTAACCTAACCTAACCTTCGCACTTCTATCGTTAGAAAACGTTTTACTCGCCACTTTACAATGTTTTCTACAAGATTACGACGGTTTCATGCGCTTTCACATTAGATATCGTAGTTCCCGACTTGTAATGTTGAAAAACACTACATCTCACTAAGTGACATTGTTTAATGCGGTTTTACGACGGTTGATATGTCAACCTAACCTAACATTCGCACTTGTATCTAAAGACGCTCAATTACACTGTTTCGTTCACAATTACGATATTTGCTTGACCTCACAGTTTCTCACCAACTTATTACAGTACAGAACGCTGTATCTCGCTAAATGACATCGTTCTTTAAGGTTTCACGATACTTGCATGCGCTATACCGAGAATGTCACAACATAGCACTTTCGCACTTGTAACGGTACAACACGCAGTATTTGGCTTGTTCATGCCGTTTTGTGTGCTTTCACAACATTTTACCTATCGCAGTTTCGTACTCGCAATAAAACAAAACTATCTCGTTAGATGACGTCGTTTTTGGTGGTTTCACGACGCTACCTAGCTTAAACTAACATAACTCAACCTAACATAACCTTCGCACTTCTATCGTTAGAAAACGTTTTACTCGCTACTTTACATTGCTTTCTACAACATTACGACGGTTTCGAGCGCTTTCACATTAGATATCGCAGTTCCCAACTTGTAATGGTGAAAAACACTGCATCTCACTAAGTGACATTGTTTAATGCGGTTTTACGACGGTTC
The DNA here is from genome assembly GCF_043290135.1 of Rhipicephalus microplus. Taxonomy (NCBI): domain Eukaryota; kingdom Metazoa; phylum Arthropoda; class Arachnida; order Ixodida; family Ixodidae; genus Rhipicephalus; species Rhipicephalus microplus. The sequence goes on from NW_027464717.1 coordinate 331,666, forward strand.
ATATCTTAACCTAACCTAACATTCGTACTTGTATTGAAAAACGCTCTATTACACTGTTTCGTTCACAATTACGATATTTGAATAACCTCACAGTTTTTCACCAACTTATTGCAGTACAGAACGCTGTATCTCGCTAAATGACATTGTTCTTTAAGGTTTCACGATGCTTGCATGCGCTTTAACGAGAATATCACAATATAGCAGTTTCGCACTTGTAACGGTAGAACACGCAGTATTTGGCTTGTTCATGCCGTTTTGTGTGCATTCACAACATTTCACCTATCGCAGTTTAATGCAATAAAACAACACTATCTCGTTAGATGACGTCGTTTTTGGTAGTTTCACGACGCTACCTAGCTTAAACTAACCTAACCTATCCTAACCTTCGCACTTCGATCGTTAGAAAACGTTTTACGCGCAACTTTACAATGTTTTCTACAAGATTACGACGGTTTCATGCGCTTTCACATTAGATATCGTAGTTCCCGACTTGTAATATTGAAAAACACTGCATCTCACTAAGTGACATTGTTTAATGCGGTTTTACGACGGTTCATATCTTAACCTAACCTAACATTCGTACTTGTATTGAAAAACGCTCTATTACACTGTTTCGTTCACAATTACGATATTTGAATAACCTCACAGTTTTTCACCAACTTATTGCAGTACAGAACGCTGTATCTCGCTAAATGACATTGTTCTTTAACGTTTCACGATGCTTGCATGCGCTTTAACGAGAATATCACAATATAGCAGTTTCGCACTTGTAACGGTAGAACACGCAGTATTTGGCTTGTTCATGCCGTTTTGTGTGCATTCACAACATTTCACCTATCGCAGTTTAATACTCGCAATAAAACAACACTATCTCGTTAGATGACGTCGTTTTTGGTAGTTTCACGACGCTACCTAGCTTAAACTAACCTAACCTAACCTAACCTTCGCACTTCGATCGTTAGAAAACGTTTTACGCGCAACTTTACAATGTTTTCTACAAGATTACGACGGTTTCATGCGCTTTCACATTACATATCGTAGTTCCCGACTTGTAATGTTGAAAAACACTACATCTCACTAAGTGACATTGTTTAATGCGGTTTTACGACGGTTGATATGTCAACCTAACCTAACATTCGCACTTGTATATAAAGACGCTCAATTACACTGTTTCGTTCACAATTACGATATTTGCTTGACCTCACAGTTTCTCACCAACTTATTACAGTACAGAACGCTGTATCTCGCTAAATGACATCGTTCTTTAAGGTTTCACGATACTTGCATGCGCTTTAACGAGAATATCACAATAAAGCAGTTTCGCACTTGTAACGGCACAAGACGCAGTATCTGGCTAGTTCATGCCATTTTGTGTGCATTCCCAATATTTCACCTATCGCAGTTTCGTACTCGCAATAAAACAACACTATCTCGTTAGATGACATCGTTTTTGGTGGTTTCACGACGCTACCTAGCTCAAACTGACCGAACCTTCGCACTTCTATCGTTAGAAAACGTTTTATTCGCTACTTTACAATGTTTTCTACAAGATTACGACGGTTTCATGCGCTTTCACATTAGATATCGCCGTTCCCGACTTGTAATGGTGAAAAACACAGCATCTCACTAAGTGACATTGTGTAATGCGGTTTTAGCGCGGTTCATATCTTAACCTAACCTAACCTTACCTAAACCAACCTAACCTAACCTAACCTAACCAAACCTTACCTAACATACCCTAACCTAACCTAACCTAACCTAACCAAACCTAACCTAACCTAACCTAACCTAACCTAACCTAACCTAACCTAACGACGTTTGCAAGCGCTTTCACATTAGATATCGCAGTTCTCGACTTGTAATGGTGGAAAACACTGCATCTCAGTAATTGACATTGTTTAATGCGGTTTTACGACGGTTCATATCTTAACCTAACCTAACATTCGCACTTGTATCTAAAAACGCTCTATTACACTGTTTTGTTCACAATTACGATATTTGCATAACCTCACAGTTTTTCACCAACTTATTGCAGTACAGAACGCTGTATCTCGCTAAATGACATTGTTCTTTAAGGTTTCACGATGCTTGCATGCGCTTTAACGAGAATATCACAATATAGCAGTTTCGCACTTGTAACGGTAGAACACGCAGTATTTGGCTTGTTCATGCCGTTTTGTGTGCTTTCACAACATTTCACCTATCGCAGTTTAATACTCGCTATAAAACAACACTATCTCGTTAGATGACGTCGTTTTTGGTAGTTTCACGACGCTACCTAGCTTAAACTAACATAACTCAACCTAACATGACCTTCGCACTTCTATCGTTAGAAAACGTTTTACTCGCTACTTTACATTGCTTTCTACAACATTACGACGGTTTCAAGCGCTTTCACATTAGATATCACAGTTCCCAACTTGTAAAGGTGAAAAACACTGCATCTCAATAAGTGACATTGTTTAATGCGGTTTTACGACGGTTCATACCTTAACCTAACCTAACCTAACCTAACCTAACCTTACCTAACCTAACCTAACCTAACCCAACCCAACCCAACCTAACCTAACCTAACCTAACCTAACCTAACCTAAACTAACCTAACCCAACCTAACCTAACCTAACCTAACCCAACCTAACCCAACCCAACCCAACCTAACCTAACCTAAGCTAACCTAACCTAACCAAACCTAACCTAACCTAACTTAACCTAACCTAACGTAACCTAACCTAACCTATTCTAACGTAACCTAACCTTACCTGACCTAACCTAACCTAACGTAACCTAACCTAACCTAACATAACCTAACGTAACCTAACCTAACCTAACCTAACGTAACCTAACCTAACCTAACCCAACCTAACCCAACCCAACCCAACCCAACAACACCCAACCCAACCTAACCTAACCTAACCAAATTATCCTTACCTAACCTAACCTAACCTAACGTAACCTAACCTAACCTAACGTAACCTAACCTAACCTAACCTGACCTAACCCAACCTAACCAAACCTAACCTAACCTAACCCAACTCAACCCAACCTAACCTAATCTAACCTAACCTAACCTAACCTAACCAAACCTAACCTAACCTAACCTAACCTAACCTAACCTAACCTAACATAACGACGGTTGCAAGCGCTTTCACATTAAATATCGCAGTTCCCCACTTTTAATGGGGAAAAACACTGCATCTCAGTAATTGACAATGTTTAATGCGGTTTTACGACGGTTCATATCTTAACCTAACCTAACATTCGCACTTGTATCTAAAGACGCTCAATTACACTGTTTCGTTCACAATTACGATATTTGCTTGACCTCACAGTTTCTCATAAACTTATTACAGTACAGAACGCTGTATCTCGCTAAATGACATCGTCCTTTAAGGTTTCACGATACTTGCATGCGCTATACCGAGAATGTCACAACATAGCATTTTCGCACTTGTAACGGTACAACACGCAGTATTTGGCTTGTTCATGCCGTTTTGTGTGCTTTCACAACATTTTACCTATCGCAGTTTCGTACTCGCAATAAAACAAAACTATCTCGTTAGATGACGTCGTTTTTGGTGGTTTCACGACGCTACCTAGCTTAAACTAACCTAACCTAACCTAACCTTCACACTTCTGTCGTTAGAAAACGTTTTACGCGCAACTTTACAATGTTTTCTACAAGATTACGACGGTTTCATGCGCTTTCACATTAGATATCGTAGTTCCCGACTTGTAATGTTGAAAAACACTACATCTCACTAAGTGACATTGTTTAATGCGGTTTTACGACGGTTGATATGTCAACCTAACCTAACATTCGCACTTGTATATAAAGACGCTCAATTACACTGTTTCGTTCACAATTACGATATTTGCTTGACCTCACAGTTTCTCACCAACTTATTACAGTACAGAACGCTGTATCTCGCTAAATGACATCGTTCTTTAAGGTTTCACGATACTTGCATGCGCTTTACCGAGAATGTCACAACATAGCAGTTTCGCACTTGTAACGGTACAACACGCAGTATTTGGCTTGTTCATGCCCTTTTGTGTGCTTTCACAACATTTTACCTATCGCAGTTTCGTACTCGCATTAAAACAACACTATCTCGTTAGATGACGTCGTTTTTGGTGGTTTCACGACGCTACCTAGCTTAAACTAACATAACTCAAACTAACCGAACCTTCGCACTTCTATCGTTAGAAAACGTTTTATCCGCTACTTTACAATGTTTTCTACAAGATTACGACGGTTTCATGCGCTTTCACATTAGATATCGCAGTTCCCGACTTGTAATGGTGAAAAACACAGCATCTCACTAAGTGACATTGTTTAATGCGGTTTTACGACGGTTCATATCTTAACCTAACCTAACATTCGCACTTGTATTAAAAAACGCTCTATTACACTGTTTCGTTCACAATTAGGATATTTGCATAACCTCACAGTTTTTCACCAACTTATTGCAGTACAGAACGCTGTATCTCGCTAAATGACATCGTTCTTTAAGGTTTCACGATGCTTGCATGCGCTTTAACGAGAATATCACAATATAGCAGTTTCGCACTTGTAACGGTAGAACACGCAGTATTTGGCTTGTTCATGCCGTTTTGTGTGCTTTCACAACATTTCACCTATCGCAGTTTAATACTCGCTATAAAACAACACTATCTCGTTAGATGACGTCGTTTTTGGTAGTTTCACGACGCTACCTAGCTTAAACTAACCTAACCTAACTTAACCTTCGCACTTCTATCGTTAGAAAACGTTTTACTCGCCACTTTACAATGTTTTCTACAAGATTACGACGGTTTCATGCGCTTTCACATTAGATATCGTAGTTCCCGACTTGTAATGTTGAAAAACACTATCTCACTAAGTGACATTGTTTAATGCGGTTTTACGACGGTTGATATGTCAACCTAACCTAACATTCGCACTTGTATCTAAAGACGCTCAATTACACTGTTTCGTTCACAATTACAATATTTGCTTGACCTCACAGTTTCTCACCAATTTATTACAGTACAGAACGCTGTATCTCGCTAAATGACATCGTTCTTTAAGGTTTCACGATACTTGCATGCGCTTTACCGAGAATGTCACAACATAGCACTTTCGCACTTGTAACGGTACAACACGCAGTATTTGGCTTGTTCATGCCGTTTTGTGTGCTTTCACAACATTTTACCTATCGCAGTTTCGTACTCGCAATAAAACAACACTATCTCGTTAGATGACGTCGTTTTTGGTGGTTTCACGACGCTACCTAGCTTAAACTAACATAACTCAACCTAACATAACCTTCGCACTTCTATCGTTAGAAAACGTTTTACTCGCTACTTTACATTGCTTTCTACAACATTACGACGGTTTCAAGCGCTTTCACATTAGATATCGCAGTTCCCAACTTGTAAAGGTGAAAAACACTGCATCTCAATAAGTGACATTGTTTAATGCGGTTTTACGACGGTTCATACCTTAACCTAACCTAACCTAACCTAACCTTACCTAACCTAACCTAACCTAACCTAACCCAACCCAACCCAACCTAACCTAACCTAACCTAACCTAACCTAACCTAACCTAACCTAAACTAACGACGAGATACAGCGTTCTGTACTGCAATAAGTTGGTGAAAAACTGTGAGGTTATGCAAATATCCTAATTGTGAACGAAACAGTGTAATAGAGCGTTTTTTAATACAAGTGCGAATGTTAGGTTAGGTTAAGATATGAACCGTCGTAAAACCGCATTAATCAATGTCACTTAGTGATATGCAGTGTTTTTCACCATTACAAGTCGGGAACTGCGATATCTAATGTGAAAGCGCTTGCAAACGTCGTTAGGTTAGGTTAGGTTAGGTTAGGTTACGTTAGGTTAGGTTAGGTTAGGTTAGGTTTGGTTAGGTTAGGTTAGGTTAGGTTAGGGTATGTTAGGTAAGGTTTGGTTAGGTTAGGTTAGGTTAGGTTGGTTTAGGTAAGGTTAGGTTAGGTTAAGATATGAACCGCGCTAAAACCGCATTAAACAATGTCACTTAGTGAGATGCTGTGTTTTTCACCATTACAAGTCGGGAACTGCGATATCTTATGTGAAAGCGCATGAAACCGTCGTAATCTTGTAGAAAACATTGTAAAGTAGCGAATAAAACGTTTTCTAACGATAGAAGTGCGAAGGTTCGGTTAGTTTGAGTTATGTTAGTTTAAGCTAGGTAGCGTCGTGAAACCACCAAAAACGACGTCATCTAACGAGATAGTGTTTTAATGCGAGTACGAAACTGCGATAGGTAAAATGTTGTGAAAGCACACAAAACAGCATGAACAAGCCAAATACTGCGTGTTGTACCGTTACAAGTGCGAAACTGCTATGTTGTGACATTCTCGGTAAAGCGCATGCAAGTATCGTGGAACCTTAAAGAACGATGTCATTTAGCGAGATACAGCGTTCTGTACTGTAATAAGTTGGTGAGAAACTGTGAGGTCAAGCAAATATCGTAATTGTGAACGAACCAGTGTAATTGAGCGTCTTTAGATACAAGTGCGAATGTTAGGTTAGGTTGACATATCAACCGTCGTAAAACCGCGTTAAACAATGTCACTTAGTGAGATGTAGTGTTTTTCAACATTACAAGTCGGGAACTACGATATCTAATGTGAAAGCGCATGAAACCGTCGTAATCTTGTAGAAAACATTGTAAAGTTACGAGTAAAACGTTTTCTAACGATAGAAGTGCGAAGGTTAGGTTAGGTTAGGTTAGTTTAAGCTAGGTAGCGTCGTGAAACTACCAAAAACGACGTCATCTAACGAGATAGTGTTGTTTTATTGCGAGTATTAAACTGCGATAGGTGAAATGTTGTGAATGCACACAAAACGGCATGAACAAGCCAAATACTGCGTGTTCTACCATTACAAGTGCGAAACTGCTATATTGTGATATTCTCGTTAAAGCGCATGCAAGCATCGTGAAACATTAAAGAACAATGTCATTTAGCGAGATACAGCGTTCTGTACTGCAATAAGTTGGTGAAAAACTGTGAGGTTATGCAAATATCGTAATTGTGAACAAAACAGTGTAATAGAGCGTTTTTAGATACAAGTGCGAATGTTAGGTTAGGTTAAGATATGAACCGTCGTAAAACCGCATTAAACATTGTCAATTACTGAGATGCAGTGTTTTTCACCATTAAAAGTGGGGAACTGCGATATTTAATGTGAAAGCGCTTGCAACCGTCGTTAGGTTAGGTTAGGTTAGGTTAGGTTACGTTAGGTTAGGTTAGGTTAGGTTTGGTTAGGTTAGGTTAGGTTAGGTTAGGGTATGTTAGGTAAGGTTTGGTTAGGTTAGGTTAGGTTAGGTTGGTTTAGGTAAGGTTAGGTTAGGTTAAGATATGAACCGCGCTAAAACCGCATTAAACAATGTCACTTAGTGAGATGCTGTGTTTTTCACCATTACAAGTCGGGAACTGCGATATCTAATGTGAAAGCGCATGAAACCGTCGTAATCTTGTAGAAAACATTGTAAAGTAGCGAATAAAACGTTTTCTAACGATAGAAGTGCGAAGGTTCGGTTAGTTTGAGTTATGTTAGTTTAAGCTAGGTAGCGTCGTGAAACCACCAAAAACGACGTCATCTAACGAGATAGTGTTTTAATGCGAGTACGAAACTGCGATAGGTAAAATGTTGTGAAAGCACACAAAACAGCATGAACAAGCCAAATACTGCGTGTTGTACCGTTACAAGTGCGAAACTGCTATGTTGTGACATTCTCGGTAAAGCGCATGCAAGTATCGTGAAACCTTAAAGAACGATGTCATTTAGCGAGATACAGCGTTCTGTACTGTAATAAGTTGGTGAGAAACTGTGAGGTCAAGCAAATATCGTAATTGTGAACGAACCAGTGTAATTGAGCGTCTTTAGTACAAGTGCGAATGTTAGGTTAGGTTGACATATCAACCGTCGTAAAACCGCATTAAACAATGTCACTTAGTGAGATGTAGTGTTTTTCAACATTACAAGTCGGGAACTACGATATCTAATGTGAAAGCGCATGAAACCGTCGTAATCTTGTAGAAAACATTGTAAAGTTACGAGTAAAACGTTTTCTAACGATAGAAGTGCGAAGATTAGGTTAGGTTAGGTTAGTTTAAGCTAGGTAGCGTCGTGAAACTACCAAAAACGACGTCATCTAACGAGATAGTGTTGTTTTATTGCGAGTATTAAACTGCGATAGGTGAAATGTTGTGAATGCACACAAAACGGCATGAACAAGCCAAATACTGCGTGTTCTACCGTTACAAGTGCGAAACTGCTATATTGTGATATTCTCGTTAAAGCGCATGCAAGCATCGTGAAACCTTAAAGAACAATGTCATTTAGCGAGATACAGCGTTCTGTACTGCAATAAGTTGGTGAAAAACTGTCAGGTTATTCAAATATCGTAATTGTGAACGAAACAGTGTAATAGAGCGTTTTTCAATACAAGTACGAATGTTAGGTTAGGTTAAGATATGAACCGTCGTAAAACCGCATTAAACAATGTCACTTAGTGAGATGCAGTGTTTTTCACCATTACAAGTTGGGAACTGCGATATCTAATGTGAAAGCGCTTGAAACCGTCGTAATGTTGTAGAAAGCAATGTAAAGTAGCGAGTAAAATGTTTTCTAACGATAGAAGTGCGAAGGTTATGTTAGGTTGAGTTATGTTAGTTTAAGCTAGGTAGCGTCGTGAAACCACCAAAAACGACGTCATCTAACGAGATAGTGTTGTTTTATTGCGAGTACGAAACTGCGATAGGTAAAATGTTGTGAAAGCACACAAAACGGCATGAACAAGCTAAATACTGCGTGTTGTACCGTTACAAGTGCGAAACTGCTATGTTGTGACATTCTCGGTAAAGCGCATGCAAGTATCGTGAAACCTTAAAGAACCATGTCATTTAGCGAGATACAGCGTTCTGTACTGTAATAAGTTGGTGAGAAACTGTGAGGTTAAGCAAATATCGTAATTGTGAACGAAACAGTGTAATTTAGCGTCTTTAGATACAAGTGCGAATGTTAGGTTAGGTTGACATATCAACCGTCGTAAAACCGCATTAAACAATGTCACTTAGTGAGATGTAGTGTTTTTCAACATTACAAGTCGGGAACTACGATATCTAATGTGAAAGCGCATGAAACCGTCGTAATCTTGTAGAAAACATTGTAAAGTTACGAGTAAAACGTTTTCTAACGATAGAAGTGCGAAGGTTAGGTTAGGTTAGGTTAGTTTAAGCTAGGTAGCGTCGTGAAACTACCAAAAACGACGTCATCTAACGAGATAGTGTTGTTTTATTGCGAGTATTAAACTGCGATAGGTGAAATGTTGTGAATGCACACAAAACGGCATGAACAAGCCAAATACTGCGTGTTCTACCATTACAAGTGCGAAACTGCTATATTGTGATATTCTCGTTAAAGCGCATGCAAGCATCGTGAAACCTTAAAGAACAATGTCATTTAGCGAGATACAGCGTTCTGTACTGCAATAAGTTGGTGAAAAACTGTGAGGTTATGCAAATATCGTAATTGTGAACAAAACAGTGTAATAGAGCGTTTTTAGATACAAGTGCGAATGTTAGGTTAGGTTAAGATATGAACCGTCGTAAAACCGCATTAAACATTGTCAATTACTGAGATGCAGTGTTTTTCACCATTAAAAGTGGGGAACTGCGATATTTAATGTGAAAGCGCTTGCAACCGTCGTTAGGTTAGGTTAGGTTAGGTTAGGTTACGTTAGGTTAGGTTAGGTTAGGTTTGGTTAGGTTAGGTTAGGTTTGGTTAGGTTAGGTTAGGTTAGGTTAGGGTATGTTAGGTAAGGTTTGGTTAGGTTAGGTTAGGTTAGGTTGGTTTAGGTAAGGTTAGGTTAGGTTAAGATATGAACCGCGCTAAAACCGCATTAAACAATGTCACTTAGTGAGATGCTGTGTTTTTCACCATTACAAGTCGGGAACTGCGATATCTAATGTGAAAGCGCATGAAACCGTCGTAATCTTGTAGAAAACATTGTAAAGTAGCGAATAAAACGTTTTCTAACGATAGAAGTGCGAAGGTTCGGTTAGTTTGAGCTAGGTAGCGTCGTGAAACCACCAAAAACGATGTCATCTAACGAGATAGTGTTGTTTTATTGCGAGTACGAAACTGCGATAGGTGAAATATTGGGAAAGCACACAAAATGGCATTAACTAGCCAGATACTGTGTCTTGTGCCGTTACAAGTGCGAAACTGCTTTATTGTGATATTCTCGTTAAAGCGCATGCAAGTATCGTGAAACCTTAAAGAACGATGTCATTTAGCGAGATACAGCGTTCTGTACTGCAATAAGTTGGTGAAAAACTGTGAGGTCAAGCAAATATCGTAATTGTGAACGAAACAGTGTAATTGAGCGTATTTAGATACAAGTGCGAATGTTAGGTTAGGTTGAGATATCAACCGTCGTAAAACCGCATTAAACAATGTCACTTAGTGAGATGTAGTGTTTTTCAACATTACAAGTCGGGAACTACGATATCTAATGTGAAAGCGCATGAAACCGTCGTAATCTTGTAGAAAACATTGTAAAGTTGCGAGTAAAACGTTTTCTAACGATAGAAGTGCGAAGGTTAGCTCGAGTTATGTTAGTTTAAGCTATGTAGCGTCGTGAAACTACCAAAAACGACGTCATCTAACGAGATAGTGTTGTTTTATTGCGAGTATTAAACTGCGATAGGTGAAATGTTGTGAATGCACACAAAACGGCATGAACAAGCCAAATACTGCGTGTTCTACCGTTACAAGTGCGAAACTGCTATATTGTGATATTCTCGTTAAAGCGCATGCAAGCATCGTGAAACCTTAAAGAACAATGTCATTTAGCGAGATACAGCGTTCTGTACTGCAATAAGTTGGTGAAAAACTGTGAGGTTATGCAAATATCGTAATTGTGAACGAAACAGTGTAATAGAGCGTTTTTCAATACAAGTACGAATGTTAGGTTAGGTTAAGATATGAACCGTCGTAAAACCGCATTAAACAATGTCACTTAGTGAGATGCAGTGTTTTTCACCATTAAAAGTTGGGAACTGCGATATCTAATGTGAAAGCGCTTGCAAACGTCGTTAGGTTAGGTTAGGTTAGGTTAGGTTAGGTTAGGTTAGGTTTGGTTAGGTTAGGTTAGGTTAGGTTAGGTTAGGTTAGGTTGGGTTAGGTTAGGTTAGGTTACGTTAGGTTAAGGTATGAACCGTCGTAAAACCGCAATAAACAATGTCACTTAGTGAGATGCAGTGTTTTTCACCTTTACAAGTCGGGAACTGCGATATCTAATGTGAAAGCGCTTGAAACCGTCGTAATGTTGTAGAAAGCAATGTAAAGTAGCGAGTAAAACGTTTTCTAACGATAGAAGTGCGAAGGTTATGTTAGGTTGAGTTATGTTAGTTTAAGCTAGGTAGCGTCGTGAAACCACCAAAAACGACGTCATCTAACGAGATAGTGTTGTTTTATTGCGAGTACGAAACTGCGATAGGTAAAATGTTGTGAAAGCACACAAAACGGCATGAACAAGCCAAATACTGCGTGTTGTACCGTTACAAGTGCGAAACTGCTATGTTGTGACATTCTCGGTAAAGCGCATGCAAGTATCGTGAAACCTTAAAGAACGATGTCATTTAGCGAGATACAGCGTTCTGTACTGTAATAAGTTGGTGAGAAACTGTGAGGTCAAGCAAATATCGTAATTGTGAACGAAACAGTGTAATTGAGCGTCTTTAGATACAAGTGCGAATGTTAGGTTAGGTTGACATATCAACCGTCGTAAAACCGCATTAAACAATGTCACTAAGTGAGATGTAGTGTTTTTCAACATTACAAGTCGGGAACTACGATATCTAATGTGAAAGCGCATGAAACCGTCGTAATCTTGTAGAAAACATTGTAAAGTGGCGAGTAAAACGTTTTCTAACGATAGAAGTGCGAAGGTTAGGTTAGGTTAGGTTAGTTTAAGCTAGGTAGCGTCGTGAAACTACCAAAAACGACGTCATCTAACGAGATAGTGTTGTTTTATAGCGAGTATTAAACTGCGATAGGTGAAATGTTGTGAAAGCACACAAAACGGCATGAACAAGCCAAATACTGCGTGTTCTACCGTTACAAGTGCGAAACTGCTATATTGTGATATTCTCGTTAAAGCGAATGCAAGCATCGTGAAACCTTAAAGAACAATGTCATTTAGCGAGATACAGCGTTCTGTACTGTAATAAGTTGGTGAGAAACTGTGAGGTCAAGCAAATATCGTAATTGTTAACACAACAGTGTAATAGAGCGTTTTTAGATACAAGTGCGAATGTTAGGTTAGGTTAAGATATGAACCGTCGTAAAACCGCATTAAACAATGTCAATTACTGAGATGCAGTGTTTTTCACCATTAAAAGTGGGGAACTGCGATATTTAATGTGAAAGCGCTTGCAACCGTCGTTAGGTTAGGTTAGGTTAGGTTAGGTTAGGTTAGGTTTGGTTAGGTTAGGTTAGGTTAGGTTAGATTAGGTTAGGTTAGATTAGGTTAGGTTGGGTTGAGTTGGGTTAGGTTAGGTTAGGTTAGGTTGGGTTAGGTTAGGTTAGGTTACGTTAGGTTAGGTTAGGTTAGGTAAGGATAATTTGGTTAGGTTAGGTAAGGTTAGGTTAGGTTAGGTTAGGTTGGGTTGGGTGTTGTTGGGTTGGGTTGGGTTGTGTTGGGTTAGGTTGGGTTAGGTTAGGTTAGGTTACGTTAGGTTAGGTTAGGTTAGGTTACGTTAGGTTATGTTAGGTTAGGTTAGGTTACGTTAGGTTACGTTAGGTCAGGTAAGGTTAGGTTACGTTAGAATAGGTTAGGTTAGGTTACGTTAGGTTAGGTTAAGTTAGGTTAGGTTAGGTTTGGTTAGGTTAGGTTAGCTTAGGTTAGGTTAGGTTGGGTTGGGTTGGGTTAGGTTGGGTTAGGTTAGGTTAGGTTAGGTTGGGTTAGGTTAGTTTAGGTTACGTTAGGTTAGGTTAGGTTAGGTTGGGTTGGGTTGGGTTAGGTTAGGTTAGGTTAGGTTAGGTAAGGTTAGGTTAGGTTAGGTTAGGTTAGGTTAGGTTAGGTTAAGGTATGAACCGTCGTAAAACCGCATTAAACAATTTCACTTAGTGAGATGCAGTGTTTTTCACCTTTACAAGTTGGGAACTGTGATATCTAATGTGAAAGCGCTTGAAACCGTCGTAATGTTGTAGAAAGCAATGTAAAGTAGCGAGTAAAACGTTTTCTAACGATAGAAGTGCGAAGGTCATGTTAGGTTGAGTTATGTTAGTTTAAGCTAGGTAGCGTCGTGAAACTACCAAAAACAACGTCATCTAACGAGATAGTGTTGTTTTATTGCGAGTACGAAACTGCGATAGGTGAAATGTTGTGAAAGCACACAAAACGGCATGAACAAGCCAAATACTGCGTGTTGTACCGTTACAAGAGCGAAACTGCTATGTTGTGATATTCTCGTTAAAGCGCATGAAAGCATCGTGAAACCTCAAAGAACGATGTCATTTAGCGAGATACAGCGTTCTGTACTGCAATAAGTTGGTGAAAAACTGTGAGGTTATTCAAATATCCTAATTGTGAACGAAACAGTGTAATAGAGCGTTTTTAATACAAGTGCGAATGTTAGGTTAGGTTAAGATATGAACCGTCGTAAAACCGCATTAATCAATGTCACTTAGTGAGATGCAGTGTTTTTCGCAATTACAAGTCGGGAACTGCGATATCTAATGTGAAAGCGCTTGCAAACGTCGTTAGGTTAGGTAAGGTTAGGTTAGGTTAGGTTAGGTTAGGTTAGGTTTGGTTAGGTTAGGTTAGGTTAGGTTAGGTTAGATTAGGTTCGGTTGGGTTGAGTTGGGTTAGGTTAGGTTAGGTTAGGTTACGTTAGGTTAGGTTAGGTTACGTTAGGTTAGGTTAGGTTAGGTTACGTTAGGTTAGGTTAGGTTAGGTAAGGATAATTTGGTTAGGTTAGGTAAGGTTAGGTTAGGTTAGGTGAGGTTGGGTTGGGTGTTGTTGGGTTGGGTTGGGTTGGGTTAGGTTGGGTTAGGTTAGGTTAGGTTACGTTAGGTTAGGTTAGGTTAGGTTACGTTAGGTTATGTTAGGTTAGGTTAGGTTACGTTAGGTTAGGTTAGGTCAGGTAAGGTTAGGTTACGTTAGAATAGGTTAGGTTAGGTTACGTTAGGTTAGGTTAAGTTAGGTTAGGTTAGGTTTGGTTAGGTTAGGTTAGGTTAGCTTAGGTTAGGTTAGGTTGGGTTGGGTTGGGTTAGGTTGGGTTAGGTTAGGTTAGGTTAGGTTAGGTTGGGTTAGGTTAGTTTAGGTTAGGTTAGGTTAGGTTAGGTTAGGTTGGGTTGGGTTGGGTTAGGTTAGGTTAGGTTAGGTAAGGTTAGGTTAGGTTAGGTTAGGTTAGGTTAAGGTATGAACCGTCGTAAAACCGCATTAAACAATGTCACTTAGTGAGATGCAGTGTTTTTCACTTTTACAAGTTGGGAACTGTGATATCTAATGTGAAAGCGCTTGAAACCGTCGTAATGTTGTAGAAAGCAATGTAAAGTAGCGAGTAAAACGTTTTCTAACGATAGAAGTGCGAAGGTCATGTTAGGTTGAGTTATGCTAGTTTAAGCTAGGTAGCGTCGTGAAACTACCAAAAACAACGTCATCTAACGAGATAGTGTTGTTTTATTGCGAGTACGAAACTGCGATAGGTGAAATGTTGTGAAAGCACACAAAACGGCATGAACAAGCCAAATACTGCGTGTTGTACCGTTACAAGTGCGAAACTGCTATGTTTTGATATTCTCGTTAAAGCGCATGAAAGCATCGTGAAACCTTAAAGAACGATGTCATTTAGCGAGATACAGCGTTCTGTACTGCAATAAGTTGGTGAAAAACTGTGAGGTTATGCAAATATCCTAATTGTGAACGAAACAGTGTAATAGAGCGTTTTTTAATACAAGTGCGAATGTTAGGTTAGGTTAAGATATGAACCGTCGTAAAACCGCATTAATCAATGTCACTTAGTGAGATGCAGTGTTTTTCACCATTACAAGTCGGGAACTGCGATATCTAATGTGAAAGCGCTTGCAAACGTCGTTAGGTTAGGTTAGGTTAGGTTAGGTTAGGTTACGTTAGGTTAGGTTACGTTAGGTTTGGTTAGGTTAGGTTAGGTTAGGTTAGGGTATGTAAGGTAAGGTTTGGTTAGGTTAGGTTAGGTTGGTTTAGGTAAGGTTAGGTTAGGTTAAGATATGAACCGCGCTAAAACCGCATTAATCAATGTCACTTAGTGAGATGCAGTGTTTTTCACCATTAAAAGTGGGGAACTGCGATATTTAATGTGAAAGCGCTTGCAACCGTCGTTAGGTTAGGTTAGGTTAGGTTAGGTTAGGTTAGGTTTGGTTAGGTTAGGTTAGGTTAGGTTAGATTAGGTTAGGTTAGATTAGGTTAGGTTGGGTTGAGTTGGGTTAGGTTAGGTTAGGTTAGGTTGGGTTAGGTTAGGTTAGGTTACGTTAGGTTAGGTTAGGTTAGGTAAGGATAATTTGGTTAGGTTAGGTTAGGTTAGGTTGGGTTGGGTGTTGTTGGGTTGGGTTGGGTTGTGTTGGGTTAGGTTGGGTTAGGTTAGGTTAGGTTACGTTAGGTTAGGTTAGGTTAGGTTACGTTAGGTTATGTTAGGTTAGGTTAGGTTACGTTAGGTTACGTTAGGTCAGGTAAGGTTAGGTTACGTTAGAATAGGTTAGGTTAGGTTACGTTAGGTTAGGTTAAGTTAGGTTAGGTTAGGTTTGGTTAGGTTAGGTTAGGTTAGCTTAGGTTAGGTTAGGTTGGGTTGGGTTAGGTTGGGTTAGGTTAGGTTAGGTTAGGTTGGGTTAGGTTAGTTTAGGTTACGTTAGGTTAGGTTAGGTTGGGTTGGGTTGGGTTAGGTTAGGTTAGGTTAGGTTAGGTAAGGTTAGGTTAGGTTAGGTTAGGTTAGGTTAGGTTAAGGTATGAACCGTCGTAAAACCGCATTAAACAATTTCACTTAGTGAGATGCAGTGTTTTTCACCTTTACAAGTTGGGAACTGTGATATCTAATGTGAAAGCGCTTGAAACCGTCGTAATGTTGTAGAAAGCAATGTAAAGTAGCGAGTAAAACGTTTTCTAACGATAGAAGTGCGAAGGTCATGTTAGGTTGAGTTATGTTAGTTTAAGCTAGGTAGCGTCGTGAAACTACCAAAAACAACGTCATCTAACGAGATAGTGTTGTTTTATTGCGAGTACGAAACTGCGATAGGTGAAATGTTGTGAAAGCACACAAAACGGCATGAACAAGCCAAATACTGCGTGTTGTACCGTTACAAGTGCGAAACTGCTATGTTGTGATATTCTCGTTAAAGCGCATGAAAGCATCGTGAAACCTCAAAGAACGATGTCATTTAGCGAGATACAGCGTTCTGTACTGCAATAAGTTGGTGAAAAACTGTGAGGTTATTCAAATATCCTAATTGTGAACAAAACAGTGTAATAGAGCGTTTTTAATACAAGTGCGAATGTTAGGTTAGGTTAAGATATGAACCGTCGTAAAACCGCATTAATCAATGTCACTTAGTGAGATGCAGTGTTTTTCGCCATTACAAGTCGGGAACTGCGATATCTAATGTGAAAGCGCTTGCAAACGTCGTTAGGTTAGGTAAGGTTAGGTTAGGTTAGGTTAGGTTAGGTTAGGTTAGGTTTGGTTAGGTTAGGTTAGGTTAGGTTAGGTTAGATTAGGTTCGGTTGGGTTGAGTTGGGTTAGGTTAGGTTAGGTTAGGTTACGTTAGGTTAGGTTAGGTTACGTTAGGTTAGGTTAGGTTAGGTTACGTTAGGTTAGGTTAGGTTAGGTAAGGATAA
This sequence comes from Rhipicephalus microplus, assembly GCF_043290135.1. NCBI lineage: Eukaryota > Metazoa > Arthropoda > Arachnida > Ixodida > Ixodidae > Rhipicephalus > Rhipicephalus microplus. Next base: position 348,574 of record NW_027464717.1, read on the forward strand.
TTTGGTTAGGTTAGGTAAGGTTAGGTTAGGTTAGGTTAGGTTGGGTTGGGTGTTGTTGGGTTGGGTTGGGTTGGGTTAGGTTGGGTTAGGTTAGGTTAGGTTACGTTAGGTTAGGTTAGGTTAGGTTACGTTAGGTTATGTTAGGTTAGGTTAGGTTACGTTAGGTTAGGTTAGGTCAGGTAAGGTTAGGTTACGTTAGAATAGGTTAGGTTAGGTTACGTTAGGTTAGGTTAAGTTAGGTTAGGTTAGGTTTGGTTAGGTTAGGTTAGGTTAGCTTAGGTTAGGTTAGGTTGGGTTGGGTTGGGTTAGGTTGGGTTAGGTTAGGTTAGGTTAGGTTAGGTTGGGTTAGGTTAGTTTAGGTTAGGTTAGGTTAGGTTAGGTTGGGTTGGGTTGGGTTAGGTTAGGTTAGGTTAGGTAAGGTTAGGTTAGGTTAGGTTAGGTTAGGTTAAGGTATGAACCGTCGTAAAACCGCATTAAACAATGTCACTTAGTGAGATGCAGTGTTTTTCACTTTTACAAGTTGGGAACTGTGATATCTAATGTGAAAGCGCTTGAAACCGTCGTAATGTTGTAGAAAGCAATGTAAAGTAGCGAGTAAAACGTTTTCTAACGATAGAAGTGCGAAGGTCATGTTAGGTTGAGTTATGCTAGTTTAAGCTAGGTAGCGTCGTGAAACTACCAAAAACAACGTCATCTAACGAGATAGTGTTGTTTTATTGCGAGTACGAAACTGCGATAGGTGAAATGTTGTGAAAGCACACAAAACGGCATGAACAAGCCAAATACTGCGTGTTGTACCGTTACAAGTGCGAAACTGCTATGTTTTGATATTCTCGTTAAAGCGCATGAAAGCATCGTGAAACCTTAAAGAACGATGTCATTTAGCGAGATACAGCGTTCTGTACTGCAATAAGTTGGTGAAAAACTGTGAGGTTATGCAAATATCCTAATTGTGAACGAAACAGTGTAATAGAGCGTTTTTTAATACAAGTGCGAATGTTAGGTTAGGTTAAGATATGAACCGTCGTAAAACCGCATTAATCAATGTCACTTAGTGAGATGCAGTGTTTTTCACCATTACAAGTCGGGAACTGCGATATCTAATGTGAAAGCGCTTGCAAACGTCGTTAGGTTAGGTTAGGTTAGGTTAGGTTACGTTAGGTTAGGTTACGTTAGGTTTGGTTAGGTTAGGTTAGGTTAGGTTAGGGTATGTAAGGTAAGGTTTGGTTAGGTTAGGTTAGGTTGGTTTAGGTAAGGTTAGGTTAGGTTAAGATATGAACCGCGCTAAAACCGCATTAAACAATGTCACTTAGTGAGATGCTGTGTTTTTCACCATTACAAGTCGGGAACTGCGATATCTAATGTGAAAGCGCATGAAACCGTCGTAATCTTGTAGAAAACATTGTAAAGTAGCGAATAAAACGTTTTCTAACGATAGAAGTGCGAAGGTTCGGTTAGTTTGAGTTATGTTAGTTTAAGCTAGGTAGCGTCGTGAAACCACCAAAAACGACGTCATCTAACGAGATAGTGTTGTTTTAATGCGAGTACGAAACTGCGATAGGTAAAATGTTGTGAAAGCACACAAAACGGCATGAACAAGCTAAATACTGCGTGTTGTACCGTTACAAGTGCGAAACTGCTATGTTGTGACATTCTCGGTAAAGCGCATGCAAGTATCGTGAAACCTTAAAGAACCATGTCATTTAGCGAGATACAGCGTTCTGTACTGTAATAAATTGGTGAGAAACTGTGAGGTTAAGCAAATATCGTAATTGTGAACGAAACAGTGTAATTTAGCGTCTTTATATACAAGTGCGAATGTTAGGTTAGGTTGACATATCAACCGTCGTAAAACCGCATTAAACAATGTCACTTAGTGAGATGTAGTGTTTTTCAACATTACAAGTCGGGAACTACGATATCTAATGTGAAAGCGCATGAAACCGTCGTAATCTTGTAGAAAACATTGTAAAGTTGCGCGTAAAACGTTTTCTAACGATAGAAGTGCGAAGGTTAGGTTAGGTTAGGTTAGTTTAAGCTAGGTAGCGTCGTGAAACTACCAAAAACGACGTCATCTAACGAGATAGTGTTGTTTTATTGCGAGTATTAAACTGCGATAGGTGAAATGTTGTGAATGCACACAAAACGGCATGAACAAGCCAAATAGTGCGTGTTCTACCGTTACAAGTGCGAAACTGCTATATTGTGATATTCTCGTTAAAGCGCATGCAAGCATCGTGAAACCTTAAAGAACAATGTCATTTAGCGAGATACAGCGTTCTGTACTGCAATAAGTTGGTGAAAAACTGTGAGGTTATTCAAATATCGTAATTGTGAACGAAACAGTGTAATGGAGCGTTTTTCAATACAAGTACGAATGTTAGGTTAGGTTAAGATATGAACCGTCGTAAAATCGCATTAAAATTTGTCACTTAGTGAGATGCAGTGTTTTTCACCATTAGAAGTTGGGAACTGCGATATCTAATGTGAAAGCGCTTGCAAACGTCGTTAGGTTAGGTTAGGTTAGGTTAGGTTACGTTAGGTTTGGTTAGGTTAGGTTAGGTTAGGTTATGTTAGGTTAGGTTGGGTTAGGTTAGGTTAGGTTACGTTAGGTTAAGGTATGAACCGTCGTAAAACCGCAATAAACAATGTCACTTAGTGAGATGCAGTGTTTTTCACCTTTACAAGTCGGGAACTGCGATATCTAATGTGAAAGCGCTTGAAACCGTCGTAATGTTGTAGAAAGCAATGTAAAGTAGCGAGTAAAACGTTTTCTAACGATAGAAGTGCGAAGGTTATGTTAGGTTGAGTTATGTTAGTTTAAGCTAGGTAGCGTCGTGAAACCACCAAAAACGACGTCATCTAACGAGATAGTGTTGTTTTATTGCGAGTACGAAACTGCGATAGGTAAAATGTTGTGAAAGCACACAAAACGGCATGAACAAGCCAAATACTGCGTGTTGTACCGTTACAAGTGCGAAACTGCTATGTTGTGACATTCTCGGTAAAGCGCATGCAAGTATCGTGAAACCTTAAAGAACGATGTCATTTAGCGAGATACAGCGTTCTGTACTGTAATAAGTTGGTGAGAAACTGTGAGGTCAAGCAAATATCGTAATTGTGAACGAAACAGTGTAATTGAGCGTCTTTAGATACAAGTGCGAATGTTAGGTTAGGTTGACATATCAACCGTCGTAAAACCGCATTAAACAATGTCACTTAGTGAGATGTAGTGTTTTTCAACATTACAAGTCGGGAACTACGATATCTAATGTGAAAGCGCATGAAACCGTCGTAATCTTGTAGAAAACATTGTAAAGTGGCGAGTAAAACGTTTTCTAACGATAGAAGTGCGAAGGTTAGGTTAGGTTAGGTTAGTTTAAGCTAGGTAGCGTCGTGAAACTACCAAAAACGACGTCATCTAACGAGATAGTGTTGTTTTATAGCGAGTATTAAACTGCGATAGGTGAAATGTTGTGAAAGCACACAAAACGGCATGAACAAGCCAAATACTGCGTGTTCTACCGTTACAAGTGCGAAACTGCTATATTGTGATATTCTCGTTAAAGCGAATGCAAGCATCGTGAAACCTTAAAGAACAATGTCATTTAGCGAGATACAGCGTTCTGTACTGTAATAAGTTGGTGAGAAACTGTGAGGTCAAGCAAATATCGTAATTGTTAACACAACAGTGTAATAGAGCGTTTTTAGATACAAGTGCGAATGTTAGGTTAGGTTAAGATATGAACCGTCGTAAAACCGCATTAAACAATGTCAATTACTGAGATGCAGTGTTTTTCACCATTAAAAGTGGGGAACTGCGATATTTAATGTGAAAGCGCTTGCAACCGTCGTTAGGTTAGGTTAGGTTAGGTTAGGTTAGGTTAGGTTTGGTTAGGTTAGGTTAGGTTAGGTTAGATTAGGTTA
>NW_027464717.1:355000-447500 GCF_043290135.1 Rhipicephalus microplus
GTGTTTTTCACCATTACAAGTCGGGAACTGCGATATCTAATGTGAAAGCGCTTGCAAACGTCGTTAGGTTAGGTTAGGTTAGGTTAGGTTACGTTAGGTTAGGTTACGTTAGGTTTGGTTAGGTTAGGTTAGGTTAGGTTAGGGTATGTAAGGTAAGGTTTGGTTAGGTTAGGTTAGGTTGGTTTAGGTAAGGTTAGGTTAGGTTAAGATATGAACCGCGCTAAAACCGCATTAAACAATGTCACTTAGTGAGATGCTGTGTTTTTCACCATTACAAGTCGGGAACTGCGATATCTAATGTGAAAGCGCATGAAACCGTCGTAATCTTGTAGAAAACATTGTAAAGTAGCGAATAAAACGTTTTCTAACGATAGAAGTGCGAAGGTTCGGTTAGTTTGAGTTATGTTAGTTTAAGCTAGGTAGCGTCGTGAAACCACCAAAAACGACGTCATCTAACGAGATAGTGTTGTTTTAATGCGAGTACGAAACTGCGATAGGTAAAATGTTGTGAAAGCACACAAAACGGCATGAACAAGCTAAATACTGCGTGTTGTACCGTTACAAGTGCGAAACTGCTATGTTGTGACATTCTCGGTAAAGCGCATGCAAGTATCGTGAAACCTTAAAGAACCATGTCATTCAGCGAGATACAGCGTTCTGTACTGTAATAAGTTGGTGAGAAACTGTGAGGTTAAGCAAATATCGTAATTGTGAACGAAACAGTGTAATTTAGCGTCTTTATATACAAGTGCGAATGTTAGGTTAGGTTGACATATCAACCGTCGTAAAACCGCATTAAACAATGTCACTTAGTGAGATGTAGTGTTTTTCAACATTACAAGTCGGGAACTACGATATCTAATGTGAAAGCGCATGAAACCGTCGTAATCTTGTAGAAAACATTGTAAAGTTGCGCGTAAAACGTTTTCTAACGATAGAAGTGCGAAGGTTAGGTTAGGTTAGGTTAGTTTAAGCTAGGTAGCGTCGTGAAACTACCAAAAACGACGTCATCTAACGAGATAGTGTTGTTTTATTGCGAGTATTAAACTGCGATAGGTGAAATGTTGTGAATGCACACAAAACGGCATGAACAAGCCAAATAGTGCGTGTTCTACCGTTACAAGTGCGAAACTGCTATATTGTGATATTCTCGTTAAAGCGCATGCAAGCATCGTGAAACCTTAAAGAACAATGTCATTTAGCGAGATACAGCGTTCTGTACTGCAATAAGTTGGTGAAAAACTGTGAGGTTATTCAAATATCGTAATTGTGAACGAAACAGTGTAATGGAGCGTTTTTCAATACAAGTACGAATGTTAGGTTAGGTTAAGATATGAACCGTCGTAAAATCGCATTAAACAATGTCACTTAGTGAGATGCAGTGTTTTTCACCATTAGAAGTTGGGAACTGCGATATCTAATGTGAAAGCGCTTGCAAACGTCGTTAGGTTAGGTTAGGTTAGGTTAGGTTAGGTTACGTTAGGTTAGGTTTAGTTAGGTTAGGTTAGGTTAGGTTATGTTAGGTTAGGTTGGGTTAGGTTAGGTTAGGTTACGTAAGGTTAAGGTATGAACCGTCGTAAAACCGCAATAAACAATGTCACTTAGTGAGATGCAGTGTTTTTCACCTTTACAAGTCGGGAACTGCGATATCTAATGTGAAAGCGCTTGAAACCGTCGTAATGTTGTAGAAAGCAATGTAAAGTAGCGAGTAAAACGTTTTCTAACGATAGAAGTGCGAAGGTTATGTTAGGTTGAGTTATGTTAGTTTAAGCTAGGTAGCGTCGTGAAACCACCAAAAACGACGTCATCTAACGAGATAGTGTTGTTTTATTGCGAGTACGAAACTGCGATAGGTAAAATGTTGTGAAAGCACACAAAACGGCATGAACAAGCCAAATACTGCGTGTTGTACCGTTACAAGTGCGAAAGTGCTATGTTGTGACATTCTCGGTAAAGCGCATGCAAGTATCGTGAAACCTTAAAGAACGATGTCATTTAGCGAGATACAGCGTTCTGTACTGTAATAAATTGGTGAGAAACTGTGAGGTCAAGCAAATATTGTAATTGTGAACGAAACAGTGTATTTGAGCGTCTTTAGATACAAGTGCGAATGTTAGGTTAGGTTGACATATCAACCGTCGTAAAACCGCATTAAACAATGTCACTTAGTGAGATATAGTGTTTTTCAACATTACAAGTCGGGAACTACGATATCTAATGTGAAAGCGCATGAAACCGTCGTAATCTTGTAGAAAACATTGTAAAGTGGCGAGTAAAACGTTTTCTAACGATAGAAGTGCGAAGGTTAAGTTAGGTTAGGTTAGTTTAAGCTAGGTAGCGTCGTGAAACTACCAAAAACGACGTCATCTAACGAGATAGTGTTGTTTTATAGCGAGTATTAAACTGCGATAGGTGAAATGTTGTGAAAGCACACAAAACGGCATGAACAAGCCAAATACTGCGTGTTCTACCGTTACAAGTGCGAAACTGCTATATTGTGATATTCTCGTTAAAGCGCATGAAAGCATCGTGAAACCTTAAAGAACGATGTCATTTAGCGAGATACAGCGTTCTGTACTGCAATAAGTTGGTGAAAAACTGTGAGGTTATGCAAATATCCTAATTGTGAACGAAACAGTGTAATAGAGCGTTTTTTAATACAAGTGCGAATGTTAGGTTAGGTTAAGATATGAACCGTCGTAAAACCGCATTAATCAATGTCACTTAGTGAGATGCAGTGTTTTTCACCATTACAAGTCGGGAACTGCGATATCTAATGTGAAAGCGCTTGCAAACGTCGTTAGGTTAGGTTAGGTTAGGTTAGGTTAGGTTACGTTAGGTTAGGTTACGTTAGGTTTGGTTAGGTTAGGTTAGGTTAGGTTAGGGTATGTAAGGTAAGGTTTGGTTAGGTTAGGTTAGGTTGGTTTAGGTAAGGTTAGGTTAGGTTAAGATATGAACCGCGCTAAAACCGCATTAAACAATGTCACTTAGTGAGATGCTGTGTTTTTCACCATTACAAGTCGGGAACTGCGATATCTAATGTGAAAGCGCATGAAACCGTCGTAATCTTGTAGAAAACATTGTAAAGTAGCGAATAAAACGTTTTCTAACGATAGAAGTGCGAAGGTTCGGTTAGTTTGAGTTATGTTAGTTTAAGCTAGGTAGCGTCGTGAAACCACCAAAAACGACGTCATCTAACGAGATAGTGTTGTTTTAATGCGAGTACGAAACTGCGATAGGTAAAATGTTGTGAAAGCACACAAAACGGCATGAACAAGCTAAATACTGCGTGTTGTACCGTTACAAGTGCGAAACTGCTATGTTGTGACATTCTCGGTAAAGCGCATGCAAGTATCGTGAAACCTTAAAGAACCATGTCATTTAGCGAGATACAGCGTTCTGTACTGTAATAAGTTGGTGAGAAACTGTGAGGTTAAGCAAATATCGTAATTGTGAACGAAACAGTGTAATTTAGCGTCTTTATATACAAGTGCGAATGTTAGGTTAGGTTGACATATCAACCGTCGTAAAACCGCATTAAACAATGTCACTTAGTGAGATGTAGTGTTTTTCAACATTACAAGTCGGGAACTACGATATCTAATGTGAAAGCGCATGAAACCGTCGTAATCTTGTAGAAAACATTGTAAAGTTGCGCGTAAAACGTTTTCTAACGATAGAAGTGCGAAGGTTAGGTTAGGTTAGGTTAGTTTAAGCTAGGTAGCGTCGTGAAACTACCAAAAACGACGTCATCTAACGAGATAGTGTTGTTTTATTGCGAGTATTAAACTGCGATAGGTGAAATGTTGTGAATGCACACAAAACGGCATGAACAAGCCAAATAGTGCGTGTTCTACCGTTACAAGTGCGAAACTGCTATATTGTGATATTCTCGTTAAAGTGCATGCAAGCATCGTGAAACCTTAAAGAACAATGTCATTTAGCGAGATACAGCGTTCTGTACTGCAATAAGTTGGTGAAAAACTGTGAGGTTATTCAAATATCGTAATTGTGAACGAAACAGTGTAATGGAGCGTTTTTCAATACAAGTACGAATGTTAGGTTAGGTTAAGATATGAACCGTCGTAAAATCGCATTAAACAATGTCACTTAGTGAGATGCAGTGTTTTTCACCATTAGAAGTTGGGAACTGCGATATCTAATGTGAAAGCGCTTGCAAACGTCGTTAGGTTAGGTTAGGTTAGGTTAGGTTAGGTTACGTTAGGTTAGGTTTAGTTAGGTTAGGTTAGGTTAGGTTATGTTAGGTTAGGTTGGGTTAGGTTAGGTTAGGTTACGTTAGGTTAAGGTATGAACCGTCGTAAAACCGCAATAAACAATGTCACTTAGTGAGATGCAGTGTTTTTCACCTTTACAAGTCGGGAACTGCGATATCTAATGTGAAAGCGCTTGAAACTGTCGTAATGTTGTAGAAAGCAATGTAAAGTAGCGAGTAAAACGTTTTCTAACGATAGAAGTGCGAAGGTTAAGTTAGGTTAGGTTAGTTTAAGCTAGGTAGCGTCGTGAAACTACCAAAAACCACGTCATCTAACGAGATAGTGTTGTTTTATAGCGAGTATTAAACTGCGATAGGTGAAATGTTGTGAAAGCACACAAAACGGCATGAACAAGCCAAATACTGCGTGTTCTACCGTTACAAGTGCGAAACTGCTATATTGTGATATTCTCGTTAAAGCGCATGCAAGCATCGTGAAACCTTAAAGAACAATGTCATTTAGCGAGATACAGCGTTCTGTACTGCAATAAGTTGGTGAAAAACTGTGAGGTTATTCAAATATCGTAATTGTGAACGAAACAGTGTAATAGAGCGTTTTTCAATACAAGTACGAATGTTAGGTTAGGTTAAGATATGAACCGTCGTAAAACCGCATTAAACAATGTCACTTAGTGAGATGCAGTGTTTTTCACCATTACAAGTTGGGAACTGCGATATCTAATGTGAAAGCGCTTGAAACCGTCGTAATGTTGTAGAAAGCAATGTAAAGTGGCGAGTAAAACGTTTTCTAACGATAGAAGTGCGAAGGTTAGGTTAGGTTAGGTTAGTTTAAGCTAGGTAGCGTCGTGAAACTACCAAAAACGACGTCATCTAACGAGATAGTGTTGTTTTATAGCGAGTATTAAACTGCGATAGGTGAAATGTTGTGAAAGCACACAAAACGGCATGAACAAGCCAAATACTGCGTGTTCTACCGTTACAAGTGCGAAACTGCTATATTGTGATATTCTCGTTAAAGCGCATGCAAGCATCGTGAAACCTTAAAGAACAATGTCATTTAGCGAGATACAGCGTTCTGTACTGCAATAAGTTGGTGAAAAACTGTGAGGTTATTCAAATATCGTAATTGTGAACGAAACAGTGTAATAGAGCGTTTTTCAATACAAGTACGAATGTTAGGTTAGGTTAAGATATGAACCGTCGTAAAACCGCATTAAACAATGTCACTTAGTGAGATGCAGTGTTTTTCACCATTACAAGTTGGGAACTGCGATATCTAATGTGAAAGCGCTTGAAACCGTCGTAATGTTGTAGAAAGCAATGTAAAGTAGCGAGTAAAACGTTTTCTAACGATAGAAGTGCGAAGGTTAAGTTAGGTTGAGTTATGTTAGTTTAAGCTAGGTAGCGTCGTGAAACCACCAAAAACGACGTCATCTAACGAGATAGTTTTGTTTTATTGCGAGTACGAAACTGCGATAGGTAAAATGTTGTGAAAGCACACAAAACGGCATGAACAAGCCAAATACTGCGTGTTGTTACAAGTGCGAAAGTGCTATGTTGTGACATTCTCGGTATAGCGCATGCAAGTATCGTGAAACCTTAAAGAACGATGTCATTTAGCGAGATACAGCGTTCTGTACTGTAATAAGTTGGTGAGAAACTGTGAGGTCAAGCAAATATCGTAATTGTGAACGAAACAGTGTAATTGAGCGTATTTAGATACAAGTGCGAATGTTAGGTTAGGTTGAGATATCAACCGTCGTAAAACCGCATTAAACAATGTCACTTAGTGAGATGTAGTGTTTTTCAACATTACAAGTCGGGAACTACGATATCTAATGTGAAAGCGCATGAAACCGTCGTAATCTTGTAGAAAACATTGTAAAATGGCGAGTAAAACGTTTTCTAACAATAGAAGTGCGAAGGTTAGGTTAGGTTAGGTTAGTTTAAGCTAGGTAGCGTCGTGAAACTACCAAAAACGACGTCATCTAACGAGATAGTGTTGTTTTATAGCGAGTATTAAACTGCGATTGGTGAAATGTTGTGAAAGCACACAAAACGGCATGAACAAGCCAAATACTGCGTGTTCTACCGTTACAAGTGCGAAACTGCTATATTGTGATATTCTCGTTAAAGCGCATGCAAGCATCGTGAAACCTTAAAGAACAATGTCATTTAGCGAGATACAGCGTTCTGTACTGCAATAAGTTGGTGAAAAACTGTGAGGTTATGCAAATATCGTAATTGTGAACAAAACAGTGTAATAGAGCGTTTTTAGATACAAGTGCGAATGTTAGGTTAGGTTAAGATATGAACCGTCGTAAAACCGCATTAAACAATGTCAATTACTGAGATGCAGTGTTTTTCACCATTACAAGTCGAGAACTGCGATATCTAATGTGAAAGCGCTTGCAAACGTCGTTAGGTTAGGTTAGGTTAGGTTAGGTTAGGTTAGGTTAGGTTAGGTTAGGTTAGGTTTGGTTAGGTTAGGTTAGGTTAGGTTAGGGTATGTTAGGTAAGGTTTGGTTAGGTTAGGTTAGGTTAGGTTGCTTTAGGTAAGGTTAGGTTAGGTTAAGATATGAACCGCGCTAAAACCGCATTAAACAATGTCACTTAGTGAGATGCTGTGTTTTTCACCATTACAAGTCGGGAACTGCGATATCTAATGTGAAAGCGCATGAAACCGTCGTAATCTTGTAGAAAACATTGTAAAGTAGCGAATAAAACGTTTTCTAACGATAGAAGTGCGAAGGTTCGGTTAGTTTGAGTTATGTTAGTTTAAGCTAGGTAGCGTCGTGAAACCACCAAAAACGACGTCATCTAACGAGATAGTGTTGTTTTAATGCGAGTACGAAACTGCGATAGGTAAAATGTTGTGAAAGCACACAAAACGGCATGAACAAGCCAAATACTGCGTGTTGTACCGTTACAAGTGCGAAACTGCTATGTTGTGACATTCTCGGTAAAGCGCATGCAAGTATCGTGAAACCTTAAAGAACGATGTCATTTAGCGAGATACAGCGTTCTGTACTGTAATAAGTTGGTGAGAAACTGTGAGGTCAAGCAAATATTGTAATTGTGAACGAAACAGTGTAATTGAGCGTCTTTAGATACAAGTGCGAATGTTAGGGTAGGTTGACATATCAACCGTCGTAAAACCGCATTAAACAATGTCACTTAGTGAGATGTAGTGTTTTTCAACATTACAAGTCGGGAACTACGATATCTAATGTGAAAGCGCATGAAACCGTCGTAATCTTGTAGAAAACATTGTAAAGTGGCGAGTAAAACGTTTTCTAACGATAGAAGTGCGAAGGTTAGGTTAGGTTAGGTTAGTTTAAGCTAGGTAGCGTCGTGAAACTACCAAAAACGACGTCATCTAACGAGATAGTGTTGTTTTATTGCGAGTATTAAACTGCCATAGGTGAAATGTTGTGAATGCACACAAAACGGCATGAACAAGCCAAATACTGCGTGTTCTACCGTTACAAGTGCGAAACTGCTATGTTGTGACATTCTCGGTATAGCGCATGCAAGTATCGTGAAACCTTAAAGAACGATGTCATTTAGCGAGATACAGCGTTCTGTACTGTAATAAGTTGGTGAGAAACTGTGAGGTCAAGCAAATATTGTAATTGTGAACGAAACAGTGTAATTGAGCGTCTTTAGATACAAGTGCGAATGTTAGGTTAGGTTGACATATCAACCGTCGTAAAACCGCATTAAACAATGTCACTTACTGAGATGCAGTGTTTTTCACCATTAAAAGTGGGGAACTGCGATATTTAATGTGAAAGCGCTTGCAACCGTCGTTAGGTTAGGTTAGGTTAGGTTAGGTTAGGTTTGGTTAGGTTAGGTTAGGTTAGGTTAGGTTAGATTAGGTTAGGTTGGGTTGAGTTGGGTTAGGTTAGGTTAGGTTAGGTTGGGTTAGGTCAGGTTAGGTTAGGTTAGGTTACGTTAGGTTAGGTTTGGTTACGTTAGGTTAGGTTAGGTTAGGTTACGTTAGCTTAGGTTAGGTTAGGTAAGGATAATTTGGTTAGGTTAGGTAAGGTTAGGTTAGGTTAGGTTAGGTTGGGTTGGGTGTTGTTGGGTTGGGTTGGGTTGGGTTAGGTTGGGTTAGGTTAGGTTAGGTTACGTAAGGTTAGGTTAGGTTAGGTTACGTTAGGTTATGTTAGGTTAGGTTAGGTTACGTTAGGTTAGGTTAGGTCAGGTAAGGTTAGGTTACGTTAGAATAGGTTAGGTTAGGTTACGTTAGGTTAGGTTAAGTTAGGTTAGGTTAGGTTTGGCTAGGTTAGGTTAGCTTAGGTTAGGTTAGGTTGGGTTGGGTTGGGTTAGGTTGGGTTAGGTTAGGTTAGGTTAGGTTGGGTTAGGTTAGTTTAGGTTAGGTTAGGTTAGGTTAGGTTGGGTTGGGTTGGGTTAGGTTAGGTAAGGTTAGGTTAGGTTAGGTTAGGTTAGGTTAAGGTATGAACCGTCGTAAAACCGCATTAAACAATGTCACTTATTGAGATGCAGTGTTTTTCACCTTTACAAGTTGGGAACTGTGATATCTAATGTGAAAGCGCTTGAAACCGTCGTAATGTTGTAGAAAGCAATGTAAAGTAGCGAGTAAAACGTTTTCTAACGATAGAAGTGCGAAGGTCATGTTAGGTTGAGTTATGTTAGTTTAAGCTAGGTAGCGTCGTGAAACTACCAAAAACAACGTCATCTAACGAGATAGTGTTGTTTTATTGCGAGTACGAAACTGCGATAGGTGAAATGTTGTGAAAGCACACAAAACGGCATGAACAAGCCAAATACTGCGTGTTGTACCGTTACAAGTGCGAAACTGCTATGTTGTGATATTCTCGTTAAGCGCATGCAAGCATCGTGAAACCTCAAAGAACGATGTCATTTAGCGAGATACAGCGTTCTGTACTGCAATAAGTTGGTGAAAATCTGTGAGGTTATGCAAATATCCTGATTGCGAACGAAACAGTGTAATAGAGCGTTTTTTATTACAAGTGCGAATGTCAGGTTAGGTTAAGATATGAACCGTCGTAAAACCGCATTAAACAATGTCACTTAGTGAGATGCAGTGTTTTTCACCATTACAAGTCGGGAACTGCGATATCTAACGTGAAAGCTCTTGCAAACGTCGTTAGGTTAGGTTAGGTTAGGTTAGGTTAGGTTAGGTTAGGTTAGGTTAGGTTAGGTTTGGTTAGGTTAGGTTAGGTTAGGTTAGGGTATGTTAGGTAAGGTTTGGTTAGGTTAGGTTAGGTTAGGTTGGTTTAGGTAAGGTTAGGTTAGGTTAAGATATGAACCGCGCTAAAACCGCATTAAACAATGTCACTTAGTGAGATGCTGTGTTTTTCACCATTACAAGTCGGGAACTGCGATATCTAATGTGAAAGCGCATGAAACCGTCGTAATCTTGTAGAAAACATTGTAAAGTAGCGAATAAAACGTTTTCTAACGATAGAAGTGCGAAGGTTCGGTTAGTTTGAGCTAGGTAGCGTCGTGAAACCACCAAAAACGATGTCATCTAACGAGATAGTGTTGTTTTATTGCGAGTACGAAACTGCGATAGGTGAAATATTGGGAAAGCACACAAAATGGCATGAACTAGCCAGATACTGTGTCTTGTGCCGTTACAAGTGCGAAACTGCTTTATTGTGATATTCTCGTTAAAGCGCATGCAAGTATCGTGAAACCTTAAAGAACGATGTCATTTAGCGAGATACAGCGTTCTGTACTGTAATAAGTTGGTGAGAAACTGTGAGGTCAAGCAAATATCGTAATTGTGAACGAAACAGTGTAATTGAGCGTATTTAGATACAAGTGCGAATGTTAGGTTAGGTTGAGATATCAACCGTCGTAAAACCGCATTAAACAATGTCACTTAGTGAGATGTAGTGTTTTTCAACATTACAAGTCGGGAACTATGATATCTAATGTGAAAGCGCATGAAACCGTCGTAATCTTGTAGAAAACATTGTAAAGTTGCGAGTAAAACGTTTTCTAACGATAGAAGTGCGAAGGTTAGCTTGAGTTATGTTAGTTTAAGCTATGTAGCGTCGTGAAACTACCAAAAACGACGTCATCTAACGAGATAGTGTTGTTTTATTGCGAGTATTAAACTGCGATAGGTGAAATGTTGTGAATGCACACAAAACGGCATGAACAAGCCAAATACTGCGTGTTCTACCGTTACAAGTGCGAAACTGCTATATTGTGATATTCTCGTTAAAGCGCATGCAAGCATCGTGAAACCTTAAAGAACAATGTCATTTAGCGAGATACAGCGTTCTGTACTGCAATAAGTTGGTGAAAAACTGTGAGGTTATGCAAATATCGTAATTGTGAACGAAACAGTGTAATAGAGCGTTTTTCAATACAAGTACGAATGTTAGGTTAGGTTAAGATATGAACCGTCGTAAAACCGCATTAAACAATGTCACTTAGTGAGATGCAGTGTTTTTCACCATTACAAGTTGGGAACTGCGATATTTAATGTGAAAGCGCTTGCAACCGTCGTTAGGTTAGGTTAGGTTAGGTTAGGTTAGGTTAGGTTAGGTTAGGTTAGGTTAGGTTAGGTTTGGTTAGGTTAGGTTAGGTTAGGGTATGTTAGGTAAGGTTTGGTTAGGTTAGGTTAGGTTAGGTTGCTTTAGGTAAGGTTAGGTTAGGTTAAGATATGAACCGCGCTAAAACCGCATTAAACAATGTCACTTAGTGAGATGCTGTGTTTTTCACCATTACAAGTCGGGAACTGCGATATCTAATGTGAAAGCGCATGAAACCGTCGTAATCTTGTAGAAAACATTGTAAAGTAGCGAATAAAACGTTTTCTAACGATAGAAGTGCGAAGGTTCGGTTAGTTTGAGTTATGTTAGTTTAAGCTAGGTAGCGTCGTGAAACCACCAAAAACGACGTCATCTAACGAGATAGTGTTGTTTTAATGCGAGTACGAAACTGCGATAGGTAAAATGTTGTGAAAGCACACAAAACGGCATGAACAAGCCAAATACTGCGTGTTGTACCGTTACAAGTGCGAAACTGCTATGTTGTGACATTCTCGGTAAAGCGCATGCAAGTATCGTGAAACCTTAAAGAACGATGTCATTTAGCGAGATACAGCGTTCTGTACTGTAATAAGTTGGTGAGAAACTGTGAGGTCAAGCAAATATTGTAATTGTGAACGAAACAGTGTAATTGAGCGTCTTTAGATACAAGTGCGAATGTTAGGGTAGGTTGACATATCAACCGTCGTAAAACCGCATTAAACAATGTCACTTAGTGAGATGTAGTGTTTTTCAACATTACAAGTCGGGAACTACGATATCTAATGTGAAAGCGCATGAAACCGTCGTAATCTTGTAGAAAACATTGTAAAGTGGCGAGTAAAACGTTTTCTAACGATAGAAGTGCGAAGGTTAGGTTAGGTTAGGTTAGTTTAAGCTAGGTAGCGTCGTGAAACTACCAAAAACGACGTCATCTAACGAGATAGTGTTGTTTTATTGCGAGTATTAAACTGCCATAGGTGAAATGTTGTGAATGCACACAAAACGGCATGAACAAGCCAAATACTGCGTGTTCTACCGTTACAAGTGCGAAACTGCTATGTTGTGACATTCTCGGTATAGCGCATGCAAGTATCGTGAAACCTTAAAGAACGATGTCATTTAGCGAGATACAGCGTTCTGTACTGTAATAAGTTGGTGAGAAACTGTGAGGTCAAGCAAATATTGTAATTGTGAACGAAACAGTGTAATTGAGCGTCTTTAGATACAAGTGCGAATGTTAGGTTAGGTTGACATATCAACCGTCGTAAAACCGCATTAAACAATGTCACTTACTGAGATGCAGTGTTTTTCACCATTAAAAGTGGGGAACTGCGATATTTAATGTGAAAGCGCTTGCAACCGTCGTTAGGTTAGGTTAGGTTAGGTTAGGTTAGGTTTGGTTAGGTTAGGTTAGGTTAGGTTAGGTTAGGTTAGATTAGGTTAGGTTGGGTTGAGTTGGGTTAGGTTAGGTTAGGTTAGGTTGGGTTAGGTCAGGTTAGGTTAGGTTAGGTTACGTTAGGTTAGGTTTGGTTACGTTAGGTTAGGTTAGGTTAGGTTACGTTAGCTTAGGTTAGGTTAGGTAAGGATAATTTGGTTAGGTTAGGTAAGGTTAGGTTAGGTTAGGTTAGGTTGGGTTGGGTGTTGTTGGGTTGGGTTGGGTTGGGTTAGGTTGGGTTAGGTTAGGTTAGGTTACGTAAGGTTAGGTTAGGTTAGGTTACGTTAGGTTATGTTAGGTTAGGTTAGGTTACGTTAGGTTAGGTTAGGTCAGGTAAGGTTAGGTTACGTTAGAATAGGTTAGGTTAGGTTACGTTAGGTTAGGTTAAGTTAGGTTAGGTTAGGTTTGGCTAGGTTAGGTTAGCTTAGGTTAGGTTAGGTTGGGTTGGGTTGGGTTAGGTTGGGTTAGGTTAGGTTAGGTTAGGTTGGGTTAGGTTAGTTTAGGTTAGGTTAGGTTAGGTTAGGTTGGGTTGGGTTGGGTTAGGTTAGGTAAGGTTAGGTTAGGTTAGGTTAGGTTAGGTTAAGGTATGAACCGTCGTAAAACCGCATTAAACAATGTCACTTATTGAGATGCAGTGTTTTTCACCTTTACAAGTTGGGAACTGTGATATCTAATGTGAAAGCGCTTGAAACCGTCGTAATGTTGTAGAAAGCAATGTAAAGTAGCGAGTAAAACGTTTTCTAACGATAGAAGTGCGAAGGTCATGTTAGGTTGAGTTATGTTAGTTTAAGCTAGGTAGCGTCGTGAAACTACCAAAAACGACGTCATCTAACGAGATAGTGTTGTTTTATAGCGAGTATTAAACTGCGATAGGTGAAATGTTGTGAAAGCACACAAAACGGCATGAACAAGCCAAATACTGCGTGTTCTACCGTTACAAGTGCGAAACTGCTATATTGTGATATTCTCGTTAAAGCGCATGAAAGCATCGTGAAACCTTAAAGAACAATGTCATTTAGCGAGATACAGCGTTCTGTACTGCAATAAGTTGGCGAAAAACTGTGAGGTTATGCAAATATCGTAATTGTGAACAAAACAGTGTAATAGAGCGTTTTTAGATGCAAGTGCGAATGTTAGGTTAGGTTAAGATATGAACCGTCGTAAAACCACATTAAACAATGTCAATTACTGAGATGCAGTGTTTTTCACCATTAAAAGTGGGGAACTGCGATATTTAATGTGAAAGCGCTTGCAACCGTCGTTAGGTTAGGTTAGGTTAGGTTAGGTTTGGTTAGGTTAGGTTAGGTTAGGTTAGGTTAGGTTTGGTTAGGTTAGGTTAGGTTAGGTTAGGGTATGTTAGGTAAGGTTTGGTTAGGTTAGGTTAGGTTGGGTTGAGTTGGGTTAGGTTAGGTTAGGTTAGGTTAGGTTGGGTTAGGTCAGGTTAGGTTAGGTTAGGTTACGTTAGGTTAGGTTAGGTTACGTTAGGTTAGGTTAGGTTAGGTTAGGTTAGGTTACGTTAGGTTAGGTTAGGTTAGGTAAGGATAATTTGGTTAGGTTAGGTAAGGTTAGGTTAGGTTAGGTTAGGTTGGATTGGGTGTTGTTGGGTTGGGTTGGGTTGGGTTAGGTTGGGTTAGGTTAGGTTAGGTTAGATTAGGTTAGGTTAGGTTAGGTTACGTTAGGTTATGTTAGGTTAGGTTAGGTTACGTTAGGTTAGGTTAGGTCAGGTAAGGTTAGGTTACGTTAGAATAGGTTAGGTTAGGTTACGTTAGGTTAGGTTAAGTTAGGTTAGGTTAGGTTAGGTTAGGTTGGGTTGGGTTGGGTTAGGTTAGGTTAGGTTACGTTAGGTTAGGTTAGGTTTGGTTAGGTTAGGTTAGGTTAGGTTAGGGTATGTTAGGTAAGGTTTGGTTAGGTTAGGTTAGGTTAGGTTGGTTTAGGTAAGGTTAGGTTAGGTTAAGATATGAACCGCGCTAAAACCGCATTAAACAATGTCACTTAGTGAGATGCTGTGTTTTTCACCATTACAAGTCGGGAACTGCGATATCTAATGTGAAAGCGCATGAAACCGTCGTAATCTTGTAGAAAACATTGTAAAGTAGCGAATAAAACGTTTTCTAACGATAGAAGTGCGAAGGTTCGGTTAGTTTGAGCTAGGTAGCGTCGTGAAACCACCAAAAACGATGTCATCTAACGAGATAGTGTTGTTTTATTGCGAGTACGAAACTGCGATAGGTGAAATATTGGGAAAGCACACAAAATGGCATGAACTAGCCAGATACTGCGTCTTGTGCCGTTACAAGTGCGAAACTGCTTTATTGTGATATTCTCGTTAAAGCGCATGCAATTATCGTGAAACCTTAAAGAACGATGTCATTTAGCGAGATACAGCGTTCTGTACTGTAATAAGTTGGTGAGAAACTGTGAGGTCAAGCAAATATCGTAATTGTGAACGAAACAGTGTAATTGAGCGTCTTTATATACAAGTGCGAATGTTAGGTTAGGTTGACATATCAACCGTCGTAAAACCGCATTAAACAATGTCACTTAGTGAGATGTAGTGTTTTTCAACATTACAAGTCGGGAACTACGATATCTAATGTGAAAGCGCATGAAACCGTCGTAATCTTGTAGAAAACATTGTAAAGTTGCGCGTAAAACGTTTTCTAACGATAGAAGTGCGAAGGTTAGGTTAGGTTAGGTTAGTTTAAGCTAGGTAGCGTCGTGAAACTACCAAAAACGACGTCATCTAACGAGATAGTGTTGTTTTATTGCGAGTAATAAACTGCGATAGGTGAAATGTTGTGAATGCACACAAAACGGCATGAACAAGCCAAATAGTGCGTGTTCTACCGTTACAAGTGCGAAACTGCTATATTGTGATATTCTCGTTAAAGCGCATGCAAGCATCGTGAAACCTTAAAGAACAATGTCATTTAGCGAGATACAGCGTTCTGTACTGCAATAAGTTGGTGAAAAACTGTGAGGTTATTCAAATATCGTAATTGTGAACGAAACAGTGTAATAGAGCGTTTTTCAATACAAGTACGAATGTTAGGTTAGGTTAAGATATGAACCGTCGTAAAACCGCATTAAACAATGTCACTTAGTGAGATGCAGTGTTTTTCACCATTAAAAGTGGGGAACTGCGATATTTAATGTGAAAGCGCTTGCAACCGTCGTTAGGTTAGGTTAGGTTAGGTTAGGTTTGGTTAGGTTAGGTTAGGTTAGGTTAGATTAGGTTAGGTTGGGTTGAGTTGGGTTAGGTTAGGTTAGGTTAGGTTAGGTTGGGTTAGGTCAGGTTAGGTTAGGTTAGGTTACGTTAGGTTAGGTTAGGTTACGTTAGGTTAGGTTAGGTTAGGTTAGGTTAGGTTAGGTTACGTTAGGTTAGGTTAGGTTAGGTAAGGATAATTTGGTTAGGTTAGGTAAGGTTAGGTTAGGTTAGGTTAGGTTGGATTGGGTGTTGTTGGGTTGGGTTGGGTTGGGTTAGGTTGGGTTAGGTTAGGTTAGGTTAGATTAGGTTAGGTTAGGTTAGGTTACGTTAGGTTATGTTAGGTTAGGTTAGGTTACGTTAGGTTAGGTTAGGTCAGGTAAGGTTAGGTTACGTTAGAATAGGTTAGGTTAGGTTACGTTAGGTTAGGTTAAGTTAGGTTAGGTTAGGTTAGGTTAGGTTGGGTTGGGTTGGGTTAGGTTAGGTTAGGTTAGGTTACGTTAGGTTAGGTTAGGTTTGGTTAGGTTAGGTTAGGTTAGGTTAGGGTATGTTAGGTAAGGTTTGGTTAGGTTAGGTTAGGTTAGGTTGGTTTAGGTAAGGTTAGGTTAGGTTAAGATATGAACCGCGCTAAAACCGCATTAAACAATGTCACTTAGTGAGATGCTGTGTTTTTCACCATTACAAGTCGGGAACTGCGATATCTAATGTGAAAGCGCATGAAACCGTCGTAATCTTGTAGAAAACATTGTAAAGTAGCGAATAAAACGTTTTCTAACGATAGAAGTGCGAAGGTTCGGTTAGTTTGAGCTAGGTAGCGTCGTGAAACCACCAAAAACGATGTCATCTAACGAGATAGTGTTGTTTTATTGCGAGTACGAAACTGCGATAGGTGAAATATTGGGAAAGCACACAAAATGGCATGAACTAGCCAGATACTGCGTCTTGTGCCGTTACAAGTGCGAAACTGCTTTATTGTGATATTCTCGTTAAAGCGCATGCAATTATCGTGAAACCTTAAAGAACGATGTCATTTAGCGAGATACAGCGTTCTGTACTGTAATAAGTTGGTGAGAAACTGTGAGGTCAAGCAAATATCGTAATTGTGAACGAAACAGTGTAATTGAGCGTCTTTATATACAAGTGCGAATGTTAGGTTAGGTTGACATATCAACCGTCGTAAAACCGCATTAAACAATGTCACTTAGTGAGATGTAGTGTTTTTCAACATTACAAGTCGGGAACTACGATATCTAATGTGAAAGCGCATGAAACCGTCGTAATCTTGTAGAAAACATTGTAAAGTTGCGCGTAAAACGTTTTCTAACGATAGAAGTGCGAAGGTTAGGTTAGGTTAGGTTAGTTTAAGCTAGGTAGCGTCGTGAAACTACCAAAAACGACGTCATCTAACGAGATAGTGTTGTTTTATTGCGAGTATTAAACTGCGATAGGTGAAATGTTGTGAATGCACACAAAACGGCATGAACAAGCCAAATAGTGCGTGTTCTACCGTTACAAGTGCGAAACTGCTATATTGTGATATTCTCGTTAAAGCGCATGCAAGCATCGTGAAACCTTAAAGAACAATGTCATTTAGCGAGATACAGCGTTCTGTACTGCAATAAGTTGGTGAAAAACTGTGAGGTTATTCAAATATCGTAATTGTGAACGAAACAGTGTAATAGAGCGTTTTTCAATACAAGTACGAATGTTAG
The DNA here is from genome assembly GCF_043290135.1 of Rhipicephalus microplus. NCBI lineage: Eukaryota > Metazoa > Arthropoda > Arachnida > Ixodida > Ixodidae > Rhipicephalus > Rhipicephalus microplus. Next base: position 372,126 of record NW_027464717.1, read on the forward strand.
GTTAGGTTAAGATATGAACCGTCGTAAAACCGCATTAAACAATGTCACTTAGTGAGATGCAGTGTTTTTCACCATTACAAGTTGGGAACTGCGATATCTAATGTGAAAGCGCTTGAAACCGTCGTAATGTTGTAGAAAGCAATGTAAAGTGGCGAGTAAAACGTTTTCTAACGATAGAAGTGCGAAGGTTAGGTTAGGTTAGGTTAGTTTAAGCTAGGTAGCGTCGTGAAACTACCAAAAACGACGTCATCTAACGAGATAGTGTTGTTTTATAGCGAGTATTAAACTGCGATAGGTGAAATGTTGTGAAAGCACACAAAACGGCATGAACAAGCCAAATACTGCGTGTTCTACCGTTACAAGTGCGAAACTGCTATATTGTGATATTCTCGTTAAAGCGCATGCAAGCATCGTGAAACCTTAAAGAACAATGTCATTTAGCGAGATACAGCGTTCTGTACTGCAATAAGTTGGTGAAAAACTGTGAGGTTATTCAAATATCGTAATTGTGAACGAAACAGTGTAATAGAGCGTTTTTCAATACAAGTACGAATGTTAGGTTAGGTTAAGATATGAACCGTCGTAAAACCGCATTAAACAATGTCACTTAGTGAGATGCAGTGTTTTTCACCATTACAAGTTGGGAACTGCGATATCTAATGTGAAAGCGCTTGAAACCGTCGTAATGTTGTAGAAAGCAATGTAAAGTAGCGAGTAAAACGTTTTCTAACGATAGAAGTGCGAAGGTTAAGTTAGGTTGAGTTATGTTAGTTTAAGCTAGGTAGCGTCGTGAAACCACCAAAAACGACGTCATCTAACGAGATAGTTTTGTTTTATTGCGAGTACGAAACTGCGATAGGTAAAATGTTGTGAAAGCACACAAAACGGCATGAACAAGCCAAATACTGCGTGTTGTACCGTTACAAGTGCGAAAGTGCTATGTTGTGACATTCTCGGTATAGCGCATGCAAGTATCGTGAAACCTTAAAGAACGATGTCATTTAGCGAGATACAGCGTTCTGTACTGTAATAAGTTGGTGAGAAACTGTGAGGTCAAGCAAATATCGTAATTGTGAACGAAACAGTGTAATTGAGCGTCTTTAGATACAAGTGCGAATGTTAGGTTAGGTTGACATATCAACCGTCGTAAAACCGCATTAAACAATCTCACTTAGTGAGATGTAGTGTTTTTCAACATTACAAGTCGGGAACTACGATATCTAATGTGAAAGCGCATGAAACCGTCGTAATCTTGTAGAAAACATTGTAAAGTGGCGAGTAAAACGTTTTCTAACGATAGAAGTGCGAAGGTTAGGTTAGGTTAGGTTAGTTTAAGCTAGGTAGCGTCGTGAAACTACCAAAAACGACGTCATCTAACGAGATAGTGTTGTTTTATAGCGAGTATTAAACTGCGATAGGTGAAATGTTGTGAAAGCACACAAAACGGCATGAACAAGCCAAATACTGCGTGTTCTACTGTTACAAGTGCGAAACTGCTATATTGTGATATTCTCGTTAAAGCGCATGCAAGCATCGTGAAACCTCAAAGAACAATGTCATTTAGCGAGATACAGCGTTCTGTACTGCAATAAGTTGGTGAAAATCTGTGAGGTTATGCAAATATCCTAATTGCGAACGAAACAGTGTAATAGAGCGTTTTTTAATACAAGTGCGAATGTCAGGTTAGGTTAAGATATGAACCGTCGTAAAACCGCATTAAACAATGTCACTTAGTGAGATGCAGTGTTTTTCACCATTACAAGTCGGGAACTGCGATATCTAATGTGAAAGCTCTTGCAAACGTCGTTAGGTTAGGTTAGGTTAGGTTAGGTTAGGTTACGTTAGGTTAGGTTAGGTTAGGTTTGGTTAGGTTAGGTTAGGTTAGGTTAGGGTATGTTAGGTAAGGTTTGGTTAGGTTAGGTTAGGTTAGGTTGGTTTAGGTAAGGTTAGGTTAGGTTAAGATATGAACCGCGCTAAAACCGCATTAAACAATGTCACTTAGTGAGATGCTGTGTTTTTCACCATTACAAGTCGGTAACTGCGATATCTAATGTGAAAGCGCATGAAACCGTCGTAATCTTGTAGAAAACATTGTAAAGTAGCGAATAAAACGTTTTCTAACGATAGAAGTGCGAAGGTTCGGTTAGTTTGAGCTAGGTAGCGTCGTGAAACCACCAAAAACGATGTCATCTAACGAGATAGTGTTGTTTTATTGCGAGTACGAAACTGCGATAGGTGAAATATTGGGAAAGCACACAAAATGGCATGAACTAGCCAGATACTGCGTCTTGTGCCGTTACAAGTGCGAAACTGCTTTATTGTGATATTCTCGTTAAAGCGCATGCAAGTATCGTGAAACCTTAAAGAACGATGTCATTTAGCGAGATACAGCGTTCTGTACTGTAATAAGTTGGTGAGAAACTGTGAGGTCAAGCAAATATCGTAATTGTGAACGAAACAGTGTAATTGAGCGTATTTAGATACAAGTGCGAATGTTAGGTTAGGTTGAGATATCAACCGTCGTAAAACCGCATTAAACAATGTCACTTAGTGAGATGTAGTGTTTTTCAACATTACAAGTCGGGAACTACGATATCTAATGTGAAAGCGCATGAAACCGTCGTAATCTTGTAGAAAACATTGTAAAGTGGCGAGTAAAACGTTTTCTAACAATAGAAGTGCGAAGGTTAGGTTAGGTTAGGTTAGTTTAAGCTAGGTAGCGTCGTGAAACTACCAAAAACGACGTCATCTAACGAGATAGTGTTGTTTTATAGCGAGTATTAAACTGCGATAGGTGAAATGTTGTGAAAGCACACAAAACGGCATGAACAAGCCAAATACTGCGTGTTCTACCGTTACAAGTGCGAAACTGCTATATTGTGATATTCTCGTTAAGCGCATGCAAGCATCGTGAAACCTTAAAGAACAATGTCATTTAGCGAGATACAGCGTTCTGTACTGCAATAAGTTGGTGAAAAACTGTGAGGTTATGCAAATATCGTAATTGTGAACAAAACAGTGTAATAGAGCGTTTTTAGATACAAGTGCGAATGTTAGGTTAGGTTAAGATATGAACCGTCGTAAAACCGCATTAAACAATGTCAATTACTGAGATGCAGTGTTTTTCACCATTACAAGTCGAGAACTGCGATATCTAATGTGAAAGCGCTTGCAAACGTCGTTAGGTTAGGTTAGGTTAGGTTAGGTTAGGTTACGTTAGGTTAGGTTAGGTTAGGTTTGGTTAGGTTAGGTTAGGTTAGGTTAGGGTATGTTAGGTAAGGTTTGGTTAGGTTAGGTTAGGTTAGGTTGGTTTAGGTAAGGTTAGGTTAGGTTAAGATATGAACCGCGCTAAAACCGCATTAAACAATGTCACTTAGTGAGATGCTGTGTTTTTCACCATTACAAGTCGGGAACTGCGATATCTAATGTGAAAGCGCATGAAACCGTCGTAATCTTGTAGAAAACATTGTAAAGTAGCGAATAAAACGTTTTCTAACGATAGAAGTGCGAAGGTTCGGTTAGTTTGAGTTATGTTAGTTTAAGCTAGGTAGCGTCGTGAAACCACCAAAAACGACGTCATCTAACGAGATAGTGTTGTTTTAATGCGAGTACGAAACTGCGATAGGTAAAATGTTGTGAAAGCACACAAAACGGCATGAACAAGCCAAATACTGCGTGTTGTACCGTTACAAGTGCGAAACTGCTATGTTGTGACATTCTCGGTAAAGCGCATGCAAGTATCGTGAAACCTTAAAGAACGATGTCATTTAGCGAGATACAGCGTTCTGTACTGTAATAAGTTGGTGAGAAACTGTGAGGTCAAGCAAATATTGTAATTGTGAACGAAACAGTGTAATTGAGCGTCTTTAGATACAAGTGCGAATGTTAGGGTAGGTTGACATATCAACCGTCGTAAAACCGCATTAAACAATGTCACTTAGTGAGATGTAGTGTTTTTCAACATTACAAGTCGGGAACTACGATATCTAATGTGAAAGCGCATGAAACCGTCGTAATCTTGTAGAAAACATTGTAAAGTGGCGAGTAAAACGTTTTCTAACGATAGAAGTGCGAAGGTTAGGTTAGGTTAGGTTAGTTTAAGCTAGGTAGCGTCGTGAAACTACCAAAAACGACGTCATCTAACGAGATAGTGTTGTTTTATTGCGAGTATTAAACTGCCATAGGTGAAATGTTGTGAATGCACACAAAACGGCATGAACAAGCCAAATACTGCGTGTTCTACCGTTACAAGTGCGAAACTGCTATGTTGTGACATTCTCGGTATAGCGCATGCAAGTATCGTGAAACCTTAAAGAACGATGTCATTTAGCGAGATACAGCGTTCTGTACTGTAATAAGTTGGTGAGAAACTGTGAGGTCAAGCAAATATTGTAATTGTGAACGAAACAGTGTAATTGAGCGTCTTTAGATACAAGTGCGAATGTTAGGTTAGGTTGACATATCAACCGTCGTAAAACCGCATTAAACAATGTCACTTACTGAGATGCAGTGTTTTTCACCATTAAAAGTGGGGAACTGCGATATTTAATGTGAAAGCGCTTGCAACCGTCGTTAGGTTAGGTTAGGTTAGGTTAGGTTAGGTTTGGTTAGGTTAGGTTAGGTTAGGTTAGGTTAGATTAGGTTAGGTTGGGTTGAGTTGGGTTAGGTTAGGTTAGGTTAGGTTAGGTTGGGTTAGGTCAGGTTAGGTTAGGTTAGGTTACGTTAGGTTAGGTTTGGTTACGTTAGGTTAGGTTAGGTTAGGTTACGTTAGCTTAGGTTAGGTTAGGTAAGGATAATTTGGTTAGGTTAGGTAAGGTTAGGTTAGGTTAGGTTAGGTTGGGTTGGGTGTTGTTGGGTTGGGTTGGGTTGGGTAAGGTTGGGTTAGGTTAGGTTAGGTTACGTTAGGTTAGGTTAGGTTAGGTTACGTTAGGTTATGTTAGGTTAGGTTAGGTTACGTTAGGTTAGGTTAGGTCAGGTAAGGTTAGGTTACGTTAGAATAGGTTAGGTTAGGTTACGTTAGGTTAGGTTAAGTTAGGTTAGGTTAGGTTTGGCTAGGTTAGGTTAGCTTAGGTTAGGTTAGGTTGGGTTGGGTTGGGTTAGGTTGGGTTAGGTTAGGTTAGGTTGGGTTAGGTTAGTTTAGGTTAGGTTAGGTTAGGTTAGGTTGGGTTGGGTTGGGTTAGGTTAGGTAAGGTTAGGTTAGGTTAGGTTAGGTTAGGTTAAGGTATGAACCGTCGTAAAACCGCATTAAACAATGTCACTTATTGAGATGCAGTGTTTTTCACCTTTACAAGTTGGGAACTGTGATATCTAATGTGAAAGCGCTTGAAACCGTCGTAATGTTGTAGAAAGCAATGTAAAGTAGCGAGTAAAACGTTTTCTAACGATAGAAGTGCGAAGGTCATGTTAGGTTGAGTTATGTTAGTTTAAGCTAGGTAGCGTCGTGAAACTACCAAAAACAACGTCATCTAACGAGATAGTGTTGTTTTATTGCGAGTACGAAACTGCGATAGGTGAAATGTTGTGAAAGCACACAAAACGGCATGAACAAGCCAAATACTGCGTGTTGTACCGTTACAAGTGCGAAACTGCTATGTTGTGATATTCTCGTTAAAGCGCATGCAAGCATCGTGAAACCTCAAAGAACGATGTCATTTAGCGAGATACAGCGTTCTGTACTGCAATAAGTTGGTGAAAATCTGTGAGGTTATGCAAATATCCTAATTGCGAACGAAACAGTGTAATAGAGCGTTTTTTATTACAAGTGCGAATGTCAGGTTAGGTTAAGATATGAACCGTCGTAAAACCGCATTAAACAATGTCACTTAGTGAGATGCAGTGTTTTTCACCATTACAAGTCGGGAACTGCGATATCTAATGTGAAAGCTCTTGCAAACGTCGTTAGGTTAGGTTAGGTTAGGTTAGGTTAGGTTAGGTTACGTTAGGTTAGGTTAGGTTAGGTTTGGTTAGGTTAGGTTAGGTTAGGTTAGGGTATGTTAGGTAAGGTTTGGTTAGGTTAGGTTAGGTTAGGTTGGTTTAGGTAAGGTTAGGTTAGGTTAAGATATGAACCGCGCTAAAACCGCATTAAACAATGTCACTTAGTGAGATGCTGTGTTTTTCACCATTACAAGTCGGGAACTGCGATATCTAATGTGAAAGCGCATGAAACCGTCGTAATCTTGTAGAAAACATTGTAAAGTAGCGAATAAAACGTTTTCTAACGATAGAAGTGCGAAGGTTCGGTTAGTTTGAGCTAGGTAGCGTCGTGAAACCACCAAAAACGATGTCATCTAACGAGATAGTGTTGTTTTATTGCGAGTACGAAACTGCGATAGGTGAAATATTGGGAAAGCACACAAAATGGCATGAACTAGCCAGATACTGTGTCTTGTGCCGTTACAAGTGCGAAACTGCTTTATTGTGATATTCTCGTTAAAGCGCATGCAAGTATCGTGAAACCTTAAAGAACGATGTCATTTAGCGAGATACAGTGTTCTGTACTGTAATAAGTTGGTGAGAAACTGTGAGGTCAAGCAAATATCGTAATTGTGAACGAAACAGTGTAATTGAGCGTATTTAGATACAAGTGCGAATGTTAGGTTAGGTTGAGATATCAACCGTCGTAAAACCGCATTAAACAATGTCACTTAGTGAGATGTAGTGTTTTTCAACATTACAAGTCGGGAACTATGATATCTAATGTGAAAGCGCATGAAACCGTCGTAATCTTGTAGAAAACATTGTAAAGTTGCGAGTAAAACGTTTTCTAACGATAGAAGTGCGAAGGTTAGCTTGAGTTATGTTAGTTTAAGCTATGTAGCGTCGTGAAACTACCAAAAACGACGTCATCTAACGAGATAGTGTTGTTTTATTGCGAGTATTAAACTGCGATAGGTGAAATGTTGTGAATGCACACAAAACGGCATGAACAAGCCAAATACTGCGTGTTCTACCGTTACAAGTGCGAAACTGCTATATTGTGATATTCTCGTTAAAGCACATGCAAGCATCGTGAAACCTTAAAGAACAATGTCATTTAGCGAGATACAGCGTTCTGTACTGCAATAAGTTGGTGAAAAACTGTGAGGTTATGCAAATATCGTAATTGTGAACGAAACAGTGTAATAGAGCGTTTTTCAATACAAGTACGAATGTTAGGTTAGGTTAAGATATGAACCGTCGTAAAACCGCATTAAACAATGTCACTTAGTGAGATGCAGTGTTTTTCACCATTACAAGTTGGGAACTGCGATATCTAATGTGAAAGCGCTTGCAAACGTCGTTAGGTTAGGTTAGGTTAGGTTAGGTTAGGTTACGTTAGGTTAGGTTTGGTTAGGTTAGGTTAGGTTAGGTTATGTTAGGTTAGGTTGGGTTAGGTTAGGTTAGGTTACGTTAGGTTAAGGTATGAACCGTCGTAAAACCGCAATAAACAATGTCACTTAGTGAGATGCAGTGTTTTTCACCTTTACAAGTTGGGAACTGCGATATCTAATGTGAAAGCGCTTGAAACCGTCGTAATGTTGTAGAAAGCAATGTAAAGTAGCGAGTAAAACGTTTTCTAACGATAGAAGTGCGAAGGTTATGTTAGGTTGAGTTATGTTAGTTTAAGCTAGGTAGCGTCGTGAAACCACCAAAAACGACGTCATCTAACGAGATAGTGTTGTTTTATTGCGAGTACGAAACTGCGATAGGTAAAGTGTTGTGAAAGCACACAAAACGGCATGAACAAGCCAAATACTGCGTGTTGTACCGTTACAAGTGCGAAACTGCTATGTTGTGACATTCTCGGTAAAGCGCATGCAAGTATCGTGAAACCTTAAAGAACGATGTCATTTAGCGAGATACAGCGTTCTGTACTGTAATAAGTTGGTGAGAAACTGTGAGGTCAAGCAAATATCGTAATTGTGAACGAAACAGTGTAATTGAGCGTCTTTAGATACAAGTGCGAATGTTAGGTTAGGTTGACATATCAACCGTCGTAAAACCGCATTAAACAATGTCACTTAGTGAGATGTAGTGTTTTTCAACATTACAAGTCGGGAACTACGATATCTAATGTGAAAGCGCATGAAACCGTCGTAATCTTGTAGAAAACATTGTAAAGTGGCGAGTAAAACGTTTTCTAACGATAGAAGTGCGAAGGTTAGGTTAGGTTAGGTTAGTTTAAGCTAGGTAGCGTCGTGAAACTACCAAAAACGACGTCATCTAACGAGATAGTGTTGTTTTATAGCGAGTATTAAACTGCGATAGGTGAAATGTTGTGAAAGCACACAAAACGGCATGAACAAGCCAAATACTGCGTGTTCTACCGTTACAAGTGCGAAACTGCTATATTGTGATATTCTCGTTAAAGCGAATGCAAGCATCGTGAAACCTTAAAGAACAATGTCATTTAGCGAGATACAGCGTTCTGTACTGTAATAAGTTGGTGAGAAACTGTGAGGTCAAGCAAATATCGTAATTGTTAACACAACAGTGTAATAGAGCGTTTTTAGATACAAGTGCGAATGTTAGGTTAGGTTAAGATATGAACCGTCGTAAAACCGCATTAAACAATGTCAATTACTGAGATGCAGTGTTTTTCACCATTAAAAGTGGGGAACTGCGATATTTAATGTGAAAGCGCTTGCAACCGTCGTTAGGTTAGGTTAGGTTAGGTTAGGTTAGGTTTGGTTAGGTTAGGTTAGGTTAGGTTAGATTAGGTTAGGTTAGATTAGGTTAGGTTGGGTTGAGTTGGGTTAGGTTAGGTTAGGTTAGGTTGGGTTAGGTTAGGTTAGGTTACGTTAGGTTAGGTTACGTTAGGTTAGGTTAGGTTAGGTTACGTTAGGTTAGGTTAGGTTAGGTAAGGATAATTTGGTCAGGTTAGGTAAGGTTAGGTTAGGTTAGGTTAGGTTGGGTTGGGTGTTGTTGGGTTGGGTTGGGTTGTGTTGGGTTAGGTTGGGTTAGGTTAGGTTAGGTTACGTTAGGTTAGGTTAGGTTAGGTTACGTTAGGTTATGTTAGGTTAGGTTAGGTTACGTTAAGTTAGGTTAGGTCAGGTAAGGTTAGGTTACGTTAGAATAGGTTAGGTTAGGTTACGTTAGGTTAGGTTAAGTTAGGTTAGGTTAGGTTTGGTTAGGTTAGGTTAGGTTAGCTTAGGTTAGGTTAGGTTGGGTTGGGTTGGGTTAGGTTGGGTTAGGTTGGGTTAGGTTAGGTTAGGTTAGGTTAGGTTGGGTTAGGTTAGTTTAGGTTACGTTAGGTTAGGTTAGGTTGGGTTGGGTTGGGTTAGGTTGGGTTAGGTTAGGTAAGGTTAGGTTAGGTTAGGTTAGGTTAAGGTATGAACCGTCGTAAAACCGCATTAAAGAATTTCACTTAGTGAGATGCAGTGGTTTTCACCTTTACAAGTTGGGAACTGTGATATCTAATGTGAAAGCGCTTGAAACCGTCGTAATGTTGTAGAAAGCAATGTAAAGTAGCGAGTAAAACGTTTTCTAACGATAGAAGTGCGAAGGTCATGTTAGGTTGAGTTATGTTACTTTAAGCTAGGTAGCGTCGTGAAACTACCAAAAACAACGTCATCTAACGAGATAGTGTTGTTTTATTGCGAGTACGAAACTGCGATAGGTGAAATGTTGTGAAAGCACACAAAACGGCATGAACAAGCCAAATACGGCGTGTTGTACCGTTACAAGTGCGAAACTGCTATGTTGTGATATTCTCGTTAAAGCGCATGAAAGCATCGTGAAACCTTAAAGAACGATGTCATTTAGCGAGATACAGCGTTCTGTACTGCAATAAGTTGGTGAAAAACTGTGAGGTTATTCAAATATCCTAATTGTGAACGAAACAGTGTAATAGAGCGTTTTTAATACAAGTGCGAATGTTAGGTTAGGTTAAGATATGAACCGTCGTAAAACCGCATTAATCAATGTCACTTAGTGAGATGCAGTGTTTTTCACCATTACAAGTCGGGAACTGCGATATCTAATGTGAAAGCGCTTGCAAACGTCGTTAGGTTAGGTTAGGTTAGGTTACGTTAGGTTAGGTTAGGTTAGGTTAGGTTTGGTTAGGTTAGGTTAGGTTAGGTTAGGTTAGATTAGGTTAGGTTGGGTTGAGTTGGGTTAGGTTAGGTTAGGTTAGGTTGGGTTAGGTTAGGTTAGGTTACGTTAGGTTAGGTTAGGTTACGTTAGGTTAGGTTAGGTTAGGTTACGTTAGGTTAGGTTAGGTTAGGTAAGGATAATTTGGTTAGGTTAGGTAAGGTTAGGTTAGGTTAGGTTAGGTTGGTTTGGGTGTTGTTAAGTTGGGTTGGGTTGGGTTAGGTTGGGTTAGGTTAGGTTAGGTTACGTTAGGTTAGGTTTTAGCGCGGTTCATATCTTAACCTAACCTAACCTTACCTAAACCAACCTTACCTAACCTAACCTAACCAAACCTTACCTAACATACCCTAACCTAACCTAACCTAACCTAACCAAACCTAACCTAACCTAACCTAACCTAACGTAACCTAACCTAACCTAACCTAACCTAACCTAACGACGTTTGCAAGCGCTTTCACATTAGATATCGCAGTTCCCGACTTGTAATGGTGAAAAACACTGCATCTCAGTAATTGACATTGCTTAATGCGGTTTTATGACGCTTCATAACTAAATCTAACCTAACCTTCGAACTTGTATCTAAAAACGCTCGGTTACACTGTTTCGTTGACAATTACGATATTTGCATAACCTCACAGTTTTTCACCAACTTATTGCAGTACAGAACGCTGTATCTCGCTAAATGACATTGTTCTTTAAGGTTTCACGATGCTTGCATGCGCTTTAACGAGAATATCACAATATAGCAGTTTCGCACTTGTAACGGTAGAACACGCAGTATTTGGCTTGTTCATGCCGTTTTGTGTGCATTCACAACATTTCACCTATCGCAGTTTAATACTCGCAATAAAAACAACACTATCTCGTTAGATGACGTCGTTTTTGGTAGTTTCACGACGCTACCTAGCTTAAACTAACCTAACCTAACCTAACCTTCGCACTTCTATCGTTAGAAAACGTTTTACTCGTAACTTTACAATGTTTTCTACAAGATTACGACGGTTTCATGCGCTTTCACATTAGATATCGTAGTTCCCGACTTGTAATGTTGAAAAACACTACATCTCACTAAGTGACATTGTTTAATGCGGTTTTACGACGGTTGATATGTCAACCTAACCTAACATTCGCACTTGTATCTAAAGACGCTAAATTACACTGTTTCGTTCACAATTACGATATTTGCTTAACCTCACAGTTTCTCACCAACTTATTACAGTACAGAACGCTGTATCTCGCTAAATGACATGGTTCTTTAAGGTTTCACGATACTTGCATGCGCTTTACCGAGAATGTCACAACATAGCAGTTTCGCACTTGTAACGGTACAACACGCAGTATTTAGCTTGTTCATGCCGTTTTGTGTGCTTTCACAACATTTTACCTATCGCAGTTTCATACTCGCATTAAAACAACACTATCTCGTTAGATGACGTCGTTTTTGGTGGTTTCACGACGCTACCTAGCTTAAACTAACATTACTCAAACTAACCGAACCTTCGCACTTCTATCGTTAGAAAACGTTTTATTCGCTACTTTACAATGTTTTCTACAAGATTACGACGGTTTCATGCGCTTTCACATTAGATATCGCAGTTCCCGACTTGTAATGGTGAAAAACACTGCATCTCACTAAGTGACATTGTTTAATGCGGTTTTACGACGGTTCATATCTTAACCTAACCTAACCTTACCTAAACCAACCTAACCTAACCTAACCTAACCAAACCTTACCTAACATACCCTAACCTAACCTAACCTAACCTAACCAAACCTAACCTAACCTAACCTAACGTAACCTAACCTAACCTAACCTAACCTAACCTAACGACGTTTGCAAGATCTTTCACCTTAGATATCGCAGTTCCCGACTTGTAATAGTGAAAAACACTGCATCTCACTAAGTGACATTGTTTAATGCGGTTTTACGACGGTTCATATCTTAACCTAATCTGACATTCGCACTTGTATTAAAAAACGCTCTATTACACTGTTTCGTTCGCAATTAGGATATTTGCATAACCTCACAGATTTTCACCAACTTATTGCAGTACAGAACGCTGTATCTCGCTAAATGAACGTTCTTTGAGGTTTCACGATGCTTGCATGCGCTTTAACGAGAATATCACAACATAGCAGTTTCGCACTTGTAACGGTACAACACGCAGTATTTGGCTTGTTCATGCCGTTTTGTGTGCTTTCACAACATTTCACCTATCGCAGTTTCGTACTCGCAATAAAACAACACTATCTCGTTAGATGACGTTGTTTTTGGTAGTTTCACGACGCTACCTAGCTTAAACTAACATAACTCAACCTAACATGACCTTCGCACTTCTATCGTTAGAAAACGTTTTACTCGCTACTTTACATTGCTTTCTACAACATTACGACGGTTTCAAGCGCTTTCACATTAGATATCACAGTTCCCAACTTGTAAAGGTGAAAAACACTGCATCTCAATAAGTGACATTGTTTAATGCGGTTTTACGACGGTTCATACCTTAACCTAACCTAACCTAACCTAACCTAACCTTGCCTAACCTAACCTAACCTAACCCAACCCAACCTAACCTAACCTAACCTAAACTAACCTAACCCAACCTAACCTAACCTAACCTAACCCAACCTAACCCAACCCTACCCAACCTAACCTAACCTAAGCTAACCTAACCTAACCAAACCTAACCTAACCTAACTTAACCTAACCTAACGTAACCTAACCTAACCTATTCTAACGTAACCTAACCTTACCTTACCTAACCTAACCTAACGTAACCTAACCTAACCTAACATAACCTAACGTAACCTAACCTAACCTAACCTAACGTAACCTAACCTAACCTAACCAAACCTAACCCAACCCAACCCAACCCAACAACACCCAACCCAACCTAACCTAACCTAACCTAACCTTACCTAACCTAACCAAATTATCCTTACCTAACCTAACCTAAGCTAACGTAACCTAACCTAACCTAACCTAACGTAACCTAACCTAACCTAACGTAACCTAACCTAACCTAACCTGACCTAACCCAACCTAACCTAACCTAACCTAACCTAACCCAACTCAACCCAACCTAACCTAATCTAACCTAACCTAACCTAACCTAACCAAACCTAACCTAACCTAACCTAACCTAACCTAACCTAACCTAACCTAACCTAACCTAACGACGGTTGCAAGCGCTTTCACATTAAATATCGCAGTTCCCCACTTTTAACGGTGAAAAACACTGCATCTCAGTAATTGACAATGTTTAATGCGGTTTTACGACGGTTCATATCTTAACCTAACCTAACATTCGCACTTGTATCTAAAAACGCTCTATTACACTGTTTTGTTCACAATTACGATATTTGCATAACCTCACAGTTTTTCACCAACTTATTGCAGTACAGAACGCTGTATCTCGCTAAATGACATTGTTCTTTAAGGTTTCACGATGTTTGCATGCGCTTTAACGAGAATATCACAATATAGCAGTTTCGCACTTGTAACGGTAGAACACGCAGTATTTGGCTTGTTCATGCCGTTTTGTGTGCTTTCACAACATTTCACCTATCGCAGTTTAATACTCGCTATAAAACAACACTATCTCGTTAGATGACGTCGTTTTTGGTAGTTTCACGACGCTACCTAGCTTAAACTAACCTAACCTAACCTAACCTTCGCACTTCTATCGTTAGAAAACGTTTTACTCGCCACTTTACAATGTTTTCTACAAGATTACGACGGTTTCATGCGCTTTCACATTAGATATCGTAGTTCCCGACTTGTAATGTTGAAAAACACTACATCTCACTAAGTGACATGTTTAATGCGGTTTTACGACGGTTGATATGTCAACCTAACCTAACATTCGCACTTGTATCTAAAGACGCTCAATTACACTGTTTCGTTCACAATTACAATATTTGCTTGACCTCACAGTTTCTCACCAACTCATTACAGTACAGAACGCTGTATCTCGCTAAATGACATCGTTCTTTAAGGTTTCACGATACTTGCATGCGCTATACCGAGAATGTCACAACATAGCAGTTTCGCACTTGTAACGGTAGAACACGCAGTATTTGGCTTGTTCATGCCGTTTTGTGTGCATTCACAACATTTCACCTATGGCAGTTTAATACTCGCAATAAAACAACACTATCTCGTTAGATGACGTCGTTTTTGGTAGTTTCACGACGCTACCTAGCTTAAACTAACCTAACCTAACCTAACCTTCGCACTTCTATCGTTAGAAAACGTTTTACTCGCAACTTTACAATGTTTTCTACAAGATTACGACGGTTTCATGCGCTTTCACATTAGATATCGTAGTTCCCGACTTGTAATGTTGAAAAACACTACATCTCACTAAGTGACATTGTTTAATGCGGTTTTACGACGGTTGATATGTCAACCTAACCTAACATTCGCACTTGTATATAAAGACGCTCAATTACACTGTTTCGTTCACAATTACGATATTTGCTTGACCTCACAGTTTCTCACCAACTTATTACAGTACAGAACGCTGTATCTCGCTAAATGACATCGTTCTTTAAGGTTTCACGATACTTGCATGCGCTTTACCGAGAATGTCACAACATAGCAGTTTCGCACTTGTAACGGTACAACACGCAGTATTTGGCTTGTTCATGCCGTTTTGTGTGCTTTCACAACATTTTAACTATCGCAGTTTCGTACTCGCATTAAAACAACACTATCTCGTTAGATGACGTCGTTTTTGGTGGTTTCACGGCGCTACCTAGCTTAAACTAACATAACTCAAACTAACCGAACCTTCGCACTTCTATCGTTAGAAAACGTTTTATTCGCTACTTTACAAAGTTTTCTACAAGATTACGACGGTTTCATGCGCTTTCACATTAGATATCGCAGTTCCCGACATGTAATGGTGAAAAACACAGCATCTCACTAAGTGACATTGTTTAATGCGGTTTTAGCGCGGTTCATATCTTAACCTAACCTAACCTTACCTAAACCAACCTAACCTAACCTAACCTAACCAAGCCTTACCTAACATACCCTAACCTAACCTAACCTAACCAAACCTAACCTAACCTAACCTAACGTAACCTAACCTAACCTAACCTAACCTAACCTAACCTAACCTAACGACGTTTGCAAGCGCTTTCACATTAGATATCGCAGTTCTCGACTTGTAATGGTGAAAAACACTGCATCTCAGTAATTGACATTGTTTAATGCGGTTTTACGACGGTTCATATCTTAACCTAACCTAACATTCGCACTTGTATCTAAAAACGCTCTATTACACTGTTTTGTTCACAATTACGATATTTGCATAACCTCACAGTTTTTCACCAACTTATTGCAGTACAGAACGCTGTATCTCGCTAAATGACATTGTTCTTTAAGGTTTCACGATGCTTGCAAGCGCTTTAACGAGAATATCACAATATAGCAGTTTCGCACTTGTAACGGTAGAACACGCAGTATTTGGCTTGTTCATGCCGTTTTGTGTGCTTTCACAACATTTCACCTATCGCAGTTTAATACTCGCTATAAAACAACACTATCTCGTTAGATGACGTCGTTTTTGGTAGTTTCACGACGCTACCTAGCTTAAACTAACCTAACCTAACCTAGCCTTCGCACTTCTATTGTTAGAAAACGTTTTACTCGCCACTTTACAATGTTTTCTACAAGATTACGACGGTTTCATGCGCTTTCACATTAGATATCGTAGTTCCCGACTTGTAATGTTGAAAAACACTACATCTCACTAAGTGACATTGTTTAATGCGGTTTTACGACGGTTGATATCTCAACCTAACCTAACATTCGCACTTGTATCTAAATACGCTCAATTACACTGTTTCGTTCACAATTACGATATTTGCTTGACCTCACAGTTTCTCACCAACTTATTACAGTACAGAACGCTGTATCTCGCTAAATGACATCGTTCTTTAAGGTTTCACGATACTTGCATGCGCTTTAACGAGAATATCACAATAAAGCAGTTTCGCACTTGTAACGGCACAAGACGCAGTATCTGGCTAGTTCATGCCATTTTGTGTGCTTTCCCAATATTTCACCTATCGCAGTTTCGTACTCGCAATAAAACAACACTATCTCGTTAGATGACGTTGTTTTTGGTAGTTTCACGACGCTACCTAGCTTAAACTAACATAACTCAACCTAACATGACCTTCGCACTTCTATCGTTAGAAAACGTTTTACTCGCTACTTTACATTGCTTTCTAGAACATTACGACGGTTTCAAGCGCTTTCACATTAGATATCACAGTTCCCAACTTGTAAAGGTGAAAAACACTGCATCTCAATAAGTGACATTGTTTAATGCGGTTTTACGACGGTTCATACCTTAACCTAACCTAACCTAACCTAACCTAACCTTACCTAACCTAACCTAACCTAACCCAACCCAACCCAACCTAACCTAACCTAACCTAACCTAAACTAACCTAACCCAACCTAATATAACCTAACCTAACCCAACCTAACCCAACCCAACCCAACCTAACCTAACCTAAGCTAACCTAACCTAACCAAACCTAACCTAACCTAACTTAACCTAACCTAACGTAACCTAACCTGACCTATTCTAACGTAACCTAACCTTACCTGACCTAACCTAACCTAACGTAACCTAACCTAACCTAACATAACCTAACGTAACCTAACCTAACCTAACCTAACCTAACGTAACCTAACCTAACCTAACCCAACCTAACCCAACCCAACCCAACCCAACAACACCCAACCCAACCTAACCTAACCTAACCTAACCTTACCTAACCTAACCAAATTATCCTTACCTAACCTAACCTAAGCTAACGTAACCTAACCTAACCTAACTTAACGTAACCTAACCTAACCTAACGTAACCTAACCTAACCTAACCTGACCTAACCCAACCTAACCTAACCTAACCTAACCTAACCCAACTCAACCCAACCTAACCTAATCTAACCTAACCTAACCTAACCAAACCTAACCTAACCAAACCTAACCTAACCTAACCTAACCTAACCTAACCTAACCTAACCTAACCTAACGACGGTTGCAAGCGCTTTCACATTAAATATCGCAGTTCCCCACTTTTAATGGGGAAAAACACTGCATCTCAGTAATTGACAATGTTTAATGCGGTTTTACGACGGTTCATATCTTAACCTAACCTAACATTCGCACTTGTATCTAAAAACGCTCTATTACACTGTTTTGTTCACAATTACGATATTTGCATAACCTCACAGTTTTTCACCAACTTATTGCAGTACAGAACGCTGTATCTCGCTAAATGACATTGTTCTTTAAGGTTTCACGATGCTTGCATGCGCTTTAACGAGAATATCACAATATAGCAGTTTCGCACTTGTAACGGTAGAACACGCAGTATTTGGCTTGTTCATGCCGTTTTGTGTGCTTTCACAACATTTCACCTATCGCAGTTTAATACTCGCTATAAAACAACACTATCTCGTTAGATGACGTCGTTTTTGGTAGTTTCACGACGCTACCTAGCTTAAACTAACCTAACCTAACCTAACCTTCGCACTTCTATCGTTAGAAAACGTTTTACTCGCCACTTTACAATGTTTTCTACAAGATTACGACGGTTTCATGCGCTTTCACATTAGATATCGTAGTTCCCGACTTGTAATGTTGAAAAACACTACATCTCACTAAGTGACATTGTTTAATGCGGTTTTACGACGGTTGATATGTCAACCTAACCTAACATTCGCACTTGTATCTAAAGACGCTCAATTACACTGTTTCGTTCACAATTACGATATTTGCTTGACCTCACAGTTTCTCACCAACTTATTACAGTACAGAACGCTGTATCTCGCTAAATCACATCGTTCTTTAAGGTTTCACGATACTTGCATGCGCTATACCGAGAATGTCACAACATAGCACTTTCGCACTTGTAACGGTACAACACGCAGTATTTGGCTTGTTCATGCCGTTTTGTGTGCTTTCACAACATTTTACCTATCGCAGTTTCGTACTCGCAATAAAACAAAACTATCTCGTTAGATGACGTCGTTTTTGGTGGTTTCACGACGCTACCTAGCTTAAACTAACATAACTCAACCTAACATAACCTTCGCACTTCTATCGTTAGAAAACGTTTTACTCGCTACTTTACATTGCTTTCTACAACATTACGACGGTTTCAAGCGCTTTCACATTAGATATCGCAGTTCCCAACTTGTAATGGTGAAAAACACTGCATCTCACTAAGTGACATTGTTTAATGCGGTTTTACGACGGTTCATATCTTAACCTAACCTAACATTCGTACTTGTATTGAAAAACGCTCTATTACACTGTTTCGTTCACAATTACGATATTTGAATAACCTCACAGTTTTTCACCAACTTATTGCAGTACAGAACGCTGTATCTCGCTAAATGACATTGTTCTTTAAGGTTTCACGATGCTTGCATGCGCTTTAACGAGAATATCACAATATAGCAGTTTCGCACTTGTAACGGTAGAACACGCAGTATTTGGCTTGTTCATGCCGTTTTGTGTGCTTTCACAACATTTCACCTATCGCAGTTTAGTACTCGCTATAAAACAACACTATCTCGTTAGATGACGTCGTTTTTGGTAGTTTCACGACGCTACCTAGCTTAAACTAACCTAACCTAACCTAACCTTCGCACTTCTATCGTTAGAAAACGTTTTACTCGCCACTTTACATTGCTTTCTACAACATTACGACGGTTTCAAGCGCTTTCACATTAGATATCGCAGTTCCCAACTTGTAATGGTGAAAAACACTGCATCTCACTAAGTGACATTGTTTAATGCGGTTTTACGACGGTTCATATCTTAACCTAACCTAACATTCTTACTTGTATTGAAAAACGCTCTATTACACTGTTTCGTTCACAATTACGATATTTGAATAACCTCACAGTTTTTCACCAACTTTTTCACCACGTACAGAACGCTGTATCTCGCTAAATGACATTGTTCTTTAAGGTTTCACGATGCTTGCATGCGCTTTAACGAGAATATCACAATATAGCAGTTTCGCACTTGTAACGGTAGAACACGCAGTATTTGGCTTGTTCATGCCGTTTTGTGTGCATTCACAACATTTCACCTATCGCAGTTTAATACTCGCAATAAAACAACACTATCTCGTTAGATGACGTCGTTTTTGGTAGTTTCACGACGCTACCTAGCTTAAACTAACCTAACCTAACCTAACCTTCGCACTTCTATCGTTAGAAAACGTTTTACGCGCAACTTTACAATGTTTTCTACAAGATTACGACGGTTTCATGCGCTTTCACATTAGATATCGTAGTTCCCGACTTGTAATGTTGAAAAACACTACATCTCACTAAGTGACATTGTTTAATGCGGTTTTACGACGGTTGATATGTCAACCTAACCTAACATTCGCACTTGTATATAAAGACGCTCAATTACACTGTTTCGTTCACAATTACGATATTTGCTTTACCTCACAGTTTCTCACCAACTTATTACAGTACAGAACGCTGTATCTCGCTAAATGACATCGTTCTTTAAGGTTTCACGATACTTGCATGCGCTTTAACGAGAATATCACAATAAAGCAGTTTCGCACTTGTAACGGCACAAGACGCAGTATCTGGCTAGTTCATGCCATTTTGTGTGCTTTCCCAATATTTCACCTATCGCAGTTTCGTACTCGCAATAAAACAACACTATCTCGTTAGATGACATCGTTTTTGGTGGTTTCACGACGCTACCTAGCTCAAACTAACCGAACCTTCGCACTTCTATCGTTAGAAAACGTTTTATTCGCTACTTTACAATGTTTTCTACAAGATTACGACGGTTTCATGCACTTTCACATTAGATATCGCAGTTCCCGACTTGTAATGGTGAAAAACACAGCATCTCACTAAGTGACATTGTTTAATGCGGTTTTAGCGCGGTTCATATCTTAACCTAACCTAACCTTACCTAAACCAACCTAACCTAACCTAACCTAACCAAACCTTACCTAACATACCCTAACCTAACCTAACCTAACCTAACCAAACCTAACCTAACCTAACCTAACGTAACCTAACCTAACCTAACCTAACCTAACCTAACCTAACCTAACCTAACGACGTTTGCAAGCGCTTTCACATTAGATATCGCAGTTCTCGACTTGTAATGGTGAAAAACACTGCATCTCAGTAATTGACATTGTTTAATGCGGTTTTACGACGGTTCATATCTTAACCTAACCTAACATTCGCACTTGTATCTAAAAACGCTCTATTACACTGTTTTGTTCACAATTACGATATTTGCATAACCTCACAGTTTTTCACCAACTTATTGCAGTACAGAACGCTGTATCTCGCTAAATGACATTGTTCTTTAAGGTTTCACGATGCTTGCATGCGCTTTAACGAGAATATCACAATATAGCAGTTTCGCACTTGTAACGGTAGAACACGCAGTATTTGGCTTGTTCATGCCGTTTTGTGTGCTTTCACAACATTTCACCTATCGCAGTTTAATACTCGCTATAAAACAACACTATCTCGTTAGATGACGTCGTTTTTGGTAGTTTCACGACGCTACCTAGCTTAAACTAACCTAACCTAACCTAACCTTCGCACTTCTATTGTTAGAAAACGTTTTACTCGCCACTTTACAATGTTTTCTACAAGATTACGACGGTTTCATGCGCTTTCACATTAGATATCGTAGTTCCCGACTTGTAATGTTGAAAAACACTACATCTCACTAAGTGACATTGTTTAATGCGGTTTTACGACGGTTGATATCTCAACCTAACCTAACATTCGCACTTGTATCTAAATACGCTCAATTACACTGTTTCGTTCACAATTACGATATTTGCTTGACCTCACAGTTTCTCACCAACTTATTACAGTACAGAACGCTGTATCTCGCTAAATGACATCGTTCTTTAAGGTTTCACGATACTTGCATGCGCTTTAACGAGAATATCACAATAAAGCAGTTTCGCACTTGTAACGGCACAAGACGCAGTATCTGGCTAGTTCATGCCATTTTGTGTGCTTTCCCAATATTTCACCTATCGCAGTTTCGTACTCGCAATAAAACAACACTATCTCGTTAGATGACATTGTTTTTGGTGGTTTCACGACGCTACCTAGCTCAAACTAACCGAACCTTCGCACTTCTATCGTTAGAAAACGTTTTATTCGCTACTTTACAATGTTTTCTACAAGATTACGACGGTTTCATGCGCTTTCACATTAGATATCGCAGTTCCCGACTTGTAATGGTGAAAAACACAGCATCTCACTAAGTGACATTGTTTAATGCGGTTTTACGACGGTTCATACCTTAACCTAACCTAACCTAACCTAACCTAACCTAACCCAACCCAACCCAACCTAACCTAACCTAACCTAACCTAAACTAACCTAACCCAACCTAACCTAACCTAACCTAACCCAACCTAACCCAACCCAACCCAACCTAACCTAACCTAAGCTAACCTAACCTAACCTAACCAAACCTAACCTAACCTAACTTAACCTAACCTAACGTAACCTAACCTAACCTATTCTAACGTAACCTAACCTTACCTGACCTAACCTAACCTAACGTAACCTAACCTAACCTAACATAACCTAACGTAACCTAACCTAACCTAACCTAACGTAACCTAACCTAACCTAACCCAACCTAACCCAACCCAACCCAACCCAACAACACCCAACCCAACCTAACCTAACCTAACCTAACCTTACCTAACCTAACCAAATTATCCTTACCTAACCTAACCTAACCTAACGTAACCTAACCTAACCTAACCTAACGTAACCTAACCTAACCTAACGTAACCTAACCTAACCTAACCCAACCTAACCTAACCTAACCTAACCTAACCCAACTCAACCCAACCGAACCTAATCTAACCTAACCTAACCTAACCTAACCTAACCTAACCAAACCTAACCTAACCTAACCTAACCTAACCTAACCTAACCTAACGACGTTTGCAAGCGCTTTCACATTAGATATCGCAGTTCCCGACTTGTAATGGCGAAAAACACTGCATCTCACTAAGTGACATTGATTAATGCGGTTTTACGACGGTTCATATCTTAACCTAACCTAACATTCGCACTTGTATTAAAAACGCTCTATTACACTGTTTCGTTCACAATTAGGATATTTGAATAACCTCACAGTTTTTCACCAACTTATTGCAGTACAGAACGCTGTATCTCGCTAAATGACATCGTTCTTTGAGGTTTCACGATGCTTTCATGCGCTTTAACGAGAATATCACAACATAGCAGTTTCGCACTTGTAACGGTACAACACGCAGTATTTGGCTTGTTCATGCCGTTTTGTGTGCTTTCACAACATTTCACCTATCGCAGTTTAGTACTCGCTATAAAACAACACTATCTCGTTAGATGACGTCGTTTTTGGTAGTTTCACGACGCTACCTAGCTTAAACTAACCTAACCTAACCTAACCTTCGCACTTCTATCGTTAGAAAACGTTTTACTCGCCACTTTACATTGCTTTCTACAACATTACGACGGTTTCAAGCGCTTTCACATTAGATATCGCAGTTCCCAACTTGTAATGGTGAAAAACACTGCATCTCACTAAGTGACATTGTTTAATGCGGTTTTACGACGGTTCATATCTTAACCTAACCTAACATTCGTACTTGTATTGAAAAACGCTCTATTACACTGTTTCGTTCACAATTACGATATTTGAATAACCTCACAGTTTTTCACCAACTTTTTCACCACGTACAGAACGCTGTATCTCGCTAAATGACATTGTTCTTTAAGGTTTCACGATGCTTGCATGCGCTTTAACGAGAATATCACAATATAGCAGTTTCGCACTTGTAACGATAGAACACGCAGTATTTGGCTTGTTCATGCCGTTTTGTGTGCATTCACAACATTTCACCTATCGCAGTTTAATACTCGCAATAAAACAACACTATCTCGTTAGATGACGTCGTTTTTGGTAGTTTCACGACGCTACCTAGCTTAAACTAACCTAACCTAACCTAACCTTCGCACTTCTATTGTTAGAAAACGTTTTACGCGCAACTTTACAATGTTTTCTACAAGATTACGACGGTTTCATGCGCTTTCACATTAGATATCGTAGTTCCCGACTTGTAATGTTGAAAAACACTACATCTCACTAAGTGACATTGTTTAATGCGGTTTTACGACGGTTGATATGTCAACCTAACCTAACATTCGCACTTGTATATAAAGACGCTCAATTACACTGTTTCGTTCACAATTACGATATTTGCTTTACCTCACAGTTTCTCACCAACTTATTACAGTACAGAACGCTGTATCTCGCTAAATGACATCGTTCTTTAAGGTTTCACGATACTTGCATGCGCTTTAACGAGAATATCACAATAAAGCAGTTTCGCACTTGTAACGGCACAAGACGCAGTATCTGGCTAGTTCATGCCATTTTGTGTGCTTTCCCAATATTTCACCTATCGCAGTTTCGTACTCGCAATAAAACAACACTATCTCGTTAGATGACATCGTTTTTGGTGGTTTCACGACGCTACCTAGCTCAAACTAACCGAACCTTCGCACTTCTATCGTTAGAAAACGTTTTATTCGCTACTTTACAATGTTTTCTACAAGATTACGACGGTTTCATGCACTTTCACATTAGATATCGCAGTTCCCGACTTGTAATGGTGAAAAACACAGCATCTCACTAAGTGACATTGTTTAATGCGGTTTTAGCGCGGTTCATATCTTAACCTATTCTAACCTTACCTAAACCAACCTAACCTAACCTAACCTAACCAAACCTTACCTAACATACCCTAACCTAACCTAACCTAACCTAACCAAACCTAACCTAACCTAACCTAACGTAACCTAACCTAACCTAACCTAACCTAACCTAACCTAACGACGTTTGCAAGCGCTTTCACATTAGATATCGCAGTTCTCGACTTGTAATGGTGAAAAACACTGCATCTCAGTAATTGACATTGATTAATGCGGTTTTACGACGGTTCATATCTTAACCTAACCTAACATTCGCACTTGTATTAAAAACGCTCTATTACACTGTTTCGTTCACAATTAGGATATTTGAATAACCTCACAGTTTTTCACCAACTTATTGCAGTACAGAACGCTGTATCTCGCTAAATGACATCGTTCTTTGAGGTTTCACGATGCTTTCATGCGCTTTAACGAGAATATCACAACATAGCAGTTTCGCACTTGTAACGGTACAACACGCAGTATTTGGCTTGTTCATGCCGTTTTGTGTGCTTTCACAACATTTCACCTATCGCAGTTTAGTACTCGCTATAAAACAACACTATCTCGTTAGATGACGTCGTTTTTGGTAGTTTCACGACGCTACCTAGCTTAAACTAACCTAACCTAACCTAACCTTCGCACTTCTATCGTTAGAAAACGTTTTACTCGCCACTTTACATTGCTTTCTACAACATTACGACGGTTTCAAGCGCTTTCACATTAGATATCGCAGTTCCCAACTTGTAATGGTGAAAAACACTGCATCTCACTAAGTGACATTGTTTAATGCGGTTTTACGACGGTTCATATCTTAACCTAACCTAACATTCGTACTTGTATTGAAAAACGCTCTATTACACTGTTTCGTTCACAATTACGATATTTGAATAACCTCACAGTTTTTCACCAACTTTTTCACCACGTACAGAACGCTGTATCTCGCTAAATGACATTGTTCTTTAAGGTTTCACGATGCTTGCATGCGCTTTAACGAGAATATCACAATATAGCAGTTTCGCACTTGTAACGGTAGAACACGCAGTATTTGGCTTGTTCATGCCGTTTTGTGTGCATTCACAACATTTCACCTATCGCAGTTTAATACTCGCAATAAAACAACACTATCTCGTTAGATGACGTCGTTTTTGGTAGTTTCACGACGCTACCTAGCTTAAACTAACCTAACCTAACCTAACCTTCGCACTTCTATCGTTAGAAAACGTTTTACGCGCAACTTTACAATGTTTTCTACAAGATTACGACGGTTTCATGCGCTTTCACATTAGATATCGTAGTTCCCGACTTGTAATGTTGAAAAACACTACATCTCACTAAGTGACATTGTTTAATGCGGTTTTACGACGGTTGATATGTCAACCTAACCTAACATTCGCACTTGTATATAAAGACGCTCAATTACACTGTTTCGTTCACAATTACGATATTTGCTTTACCTCACAGTTTCTCACCAACTTATTACAGTACAGAACGCTGTATCTCGCTAAATGACATCGTTCTTTAAGGTTTCACGATACTTGCATGCGCTTTCACGAGAATATCACAATAAAGCAGTTTCGCACTTGTAACGGCACAAGACGCAGTATCTGGCTAGTTCATGCCATTTTGTGTGCTTTCCCAATATTTCACCTATCGCAGTTTCGTACTCGCAATAAAACAACACTATCTCGTTAGATGACATCGTTTTTGGTGGTTTCACGACGCTACCTAGCTCAAACTAACCGAACCTTCGCACTTCTATCGTTAGAAAACGTTTTATTCGCTACTTTACAATGTTTTCTACAAGATTACGACGGTTTCATGCACTTTCACATTAGATATCGCAGTTCCCGACTTGTAATGGTGAAAAACACAGCATCTCACTAAGTGACATTGTTTAATGCGGTTTTAGCGCGGTTCATATCTTAACCTATTCTAACCTTACCTAAACCAACCTAACCTAACCTAACCTAACCAAACCTTACCTAACATACCCTAACCTAACCTAACCTAACCTAACCAAACCTAACCTAACCTAACCTAACGTAACCTAACCTAACCTAACCTAACCTAACCTAACCTAACCTAACCTAACGACGTTTGCAAGCGCTTTCACATTAGATATCGCAGTTCTCGACTTGTAATGGTGAAAAACACTGCATCTCAGTAATTGACATTGTTTAATGCGGTTTTACGACGGTTCATATCTTAACCTAACCTAACATTCGCACTTGTATCTAAAAACGCTCTATTACACTGTTTTGTTCACAATTACGATATTTGCATAACCTCACAGTTTTTCACCAACTTATTGCAGTACAGAACGCTGTATCTCGCTAAATGACATTGTTCTTTAAGGTTTCACGATGCTTGCATGCGCTTTAACGAGAATATCACAATATAGCAGTTTCGCACTTGTAACGGTAGAACACGCAGTATTTGGCTTGTTCATGCCGTTTTGTGTGCTTTCACAACATTTCACCTATCGCAGTTTAATACTCGCTATAAAACAACACTATCTCGTTAGATGACGTCGTTTTTGGTAGTTTCACGACGCTACCTAGCTTAAACTAACCTAACCTAACCTAACCTTCGCACTTCTATTGTTAGAAAACGTTTTACTCGCCACTTTACAATGTTTTCTACAAGATTACGACGGTTTCATGCGCTTTCACATTAGATATCGTAGTTCCCGACTTGTAATGTTGAAAAACACTACATCTCACTAAGTGACATTGTTTAATGCGGTTTTACGACGGTTGATATCTCAACCTAACCTAACATTCGCACTTGTATCTAAATACGCTCAATTACACTGTTTCGTTCACAATTACGATATTTGCTTGACCTCACAGTTTCTCACCAACTTATTACAGTACAGAACGCTGTATCTCGCTAAATGACATCGTTCTTTAAGGTTTCACGATACTTGCATGCGCTTTAACGAGAATATCACAATAAAGCAGTTTCGCACTTGTAACGGCACAAGACGCAGTATCTGGCTAGTTCATGCCATTTTGTGTGCTTTCCCAATATTTCACCTATCGCAGTTTCGTACTCGCAATAAAACAACACTATCTCGTTAGATGACATCGTTTTTGGTGGTTTCAGGACGCTACCTAGCTCAAACTAACCGAACCTTCGCACTTCTATCGTTAGAAAACGTTTTATTCGCTACTTTACAATGTTTTCTACAAGATTACGACGGTTTCATGCGCTTTCACATTAGATATCGCAGTTCCCGACTTGTAATGGTGAAAAACACAGCATCTCACTAAGTGACATTGTTTAATGCGGTTTTACGACGGTTCATACCTTAACCTAACCTAACCTAACCTAACCTAACCCAACCCAACCCAACCTAACCTAACCTAACCTAACCTAAACTAACCTAACCCAACCTAACCTAACCTAACCTAACCCAACCTAACCCAACCCAACCCAACCTAACCTAACCTAAGCTAACCTAACCTAACCTAACCAAACCTAACCTAACCTAACTTAACCTAACCTAACGTAACCTAACCTAACCTATTCTAACGTAACCTAACCTTACCTGACCTAACCTAACCTAACGTAACCTAACCTAACCTAACATAACCTAACGTAACCTAACCTAACCTAACCTAACGTAACCTAACCTAACCTAACCCAACCTAACCCAACCCAACCCAACAACACCCAACCCAACCTAACCTAACCTAACCTAACCTTACCTAACCTAACCAAATTATCCTTACCTAACCTAACCTAACCTAACGTAACCTAACCTAACCTAACCTAACGTAACCTAACCTAACCTAACGTAACCTAACCTAACCTAACCCAACCTAACCTAACCTAACCTAACCTAACCCAACTCAACCCAACCGAACCTAATCTAACCTAACCTAACCTAACCTAACCTAACCAAACCTAACCTAACCTAACCTAACCTAACCTAACCTAACCTAACCTAACGACGTTTGCAAGCGCTTTCACATTAGATATCGCAGTTCCCGACTTGTAATGGCGAAAAACACTGCATCTCACTAAGTGACATTGATTAATGCGGTTTTACGACGGTTCATATCTTAACCTAACCTAACATTCGCACTTGTATTAAAAACGCTCTATTACACTGTTTCGTTCACAATTAGGATATTTGAATAACCTCACAGTTTTTCACCAACTTATTGCAGTACAGAACGCTGTATCTCGCTAAATGACATCGTTCTTTGAGGTTTCACGATGCTTTCATGCGCTTTAACGAGAATATCACAACATAGCAGTTTCGCACTTGTAACGGTACAACACGCAGTATTTGGCTTGTTCATGCCGTTTTGTGTGCTTTCACAACATTTCACCTATCGCAGTTTCGTACTCGCAATAAAACAACACTATCTCGTTAGATGACGTTGTTTTTGGTAGTTTCACGACGCTACCTAGCTTAAACTAAC
Source organism: Rhipicephalus microplus (assembly GCF_043290135.1). NCBI lineage: Eukaryota > Metazoa > Arthropoda > Arachnida > Ixodida > Ixodidae > Rhipicephalus > Rhipicephalus microplus. The sequence continues at coordinate 400,448 of NW_027464717.1, forward strand.
ATAACTCAACCTAACATGACCTTCGCACTTCTATCGTTAGAAAACGTTTTACTCGCTACTTTACATTGCTTTCTACAACATTACGACGGTTTCAAGCGCTTTCACAATAGATATCACAGTTCCCAACTTGTAAAGGTGAAAAACACTGCATCTCACTAAGTGAAATTGTTTAATGCGGTTTTACGACGGTTCATACCTTAACCTAACCTAACCTAACCTAACCTAACCTTACCTAACCTAACCTAACCTAACCCAACCCAACCCAACCTAACCTAACCTAACGTAACCTAAACTAACCTAACCCAACCTAACCTAACCTAACCTAACCTAACCTAACCCAACCTAACCCAACCTAACCCAACCCAACCCAACCTAACCTAACCTAAGCTAACCTAACCTAACCTAACCAAACCTAACCTAACCTAACTTAACCTAACCTAACGTAACCTAACCTAACCTATTCTAACGTAACCTAACCTTACCTGACCTAACCTAACCTAACGTAACCTAACCTAACGTAACCTAACCTAACCTAACATAACCTAACGTAACCTAACCTAACCTAACCTAACCTAACCTTACCTAACCTAACCAAATTATCCTTACCTAACCTAACCTAACCTAACGTAACCTAACCTAACCTAACGTAACCTAACCTAACCTAACGTAACCTAACCTAACCTAACCGAACCTAACCTAACCTAACTTAACCCAACTCAACCCAACCTAACCTAATCTAACCTAACCTAATCTAACCTAACCTAACCTAACCTAACCAAACCTAACCTAACCTAACCTAACCTAACGCAGGTTGCAAGCGCTTTCACATTAAATATCGCAGTTCCCCACTTTTAATGGTGAAAAACACTGCATCTCAGTAATTGACATTGTTTAATGCGGTTTTACGACGGTTCATATCTTAACCTAACCTGACATTCGCACGTGTATCTAAAAACGCTCTATTACACTGTTGTGTTAACAATTACGATATTTGCTTGACCTCACAGTTTCTCACCAACTTATTACAGTACAGAACGCTGTATATCGCTAAATGACATTGTTCTTTAAGGTTTCACGATGCTTGCATTCGCTTTAACGAGAATATCACAATATAGCAGTTTCGCACTTGTAACGGTAGAACACGCAGTATTTGGCTTGTTCATGCCGTTTTGTGTGCTTTCACAACATTTCACCTATCGCAGTTTCGTACTCGCAATAAAACAACACTATCTCGTTAGATGACGTTGTTTTTGGTAGTTTCACGACGCTACCTAGCTTAAACTAACATAACTCAACCTAACATGACCTTCGCACTTCTATCGTTAGAAAACGTTTTACTCGCTACTTTACATTGCTTTCTACAACATTACGACGGTTTCAAGCGCTTTCACATTAGATATCACAGTTCCCAACTTGTAAAGGTGAAAATCACTGCATCTCAATAAGTGACATTGTTTAATGCGGTTTTACGACGGTTCATACCCTAACCTAACCTAACCTAACCTAACCTAACCTTACCTAACCTAACCTAACCTAACCCAACCCAACCCAACCTAACCTAACCTAACCTAACCTAAACTAACCTAACCCAACCTAACCTAACCTAACCTAACCCAACCTAACCCAACCCAACCCAACCTAACCTAACCTAAGCTAACCTAACCTAACCAAACCTAACCTAACCTACCTTAACCTAACCTAACGTAACCTAACCTAACCTATTCTAACGTAACCTAACCTTACCTGACCTAACCTAACCTAACGTAACCTAACCTAACCTAACATAACCTAACGTAACCTCACCTAACCTAACCTAACGTAACCTAACCTAACCTAACCCAACCCAACCCAACCCAACAACACCCAACCCAACCTAACCTAACCTAACCTAACCTTACCTAACCTAACCAAATTATCCTTACCTAACCTAACCTAAGCTAACGTAACCTAACCTAACCTAACCTAACGTAACCTAACCTAACCTAACGTAACCTAACCTAACCTAACCTGACCTAACCCAACCTAACCTAACCTAACCTAACCTAACCCAACTCAACCCAACCTAACCTAATCTAACCTAACCTAACCTAACCTAACCTAACCAAACCTAACCTAACCTAACCTAACCTAACCTAACCTAACCTAACCTAACCTAACCTAACCTAACGACGGTTGCAAGCGCTTTCACATTAAATATCGCAGTTCCCCACTTTTAATGGTGAAAAACACTGCATCTCAGTAATTGACAATGTTTAATGCGGTTTTACGACGGTTCATATCTTAACCTAACCTAACATTCGCACTTGTATCTAAAAACGCTCTATTACACTGTTTTGTTCACAATTACGATATTTGCATAACCTCACAGTTTTTCACCAACTTATTGCAGTACAGAACGCTGTATCTCGCTAAATGACATTGTTCTTTAAGGTTTCACGATGCTTGCATGCGCTTTAACGAGAATATCACAATATAGCAGTTTCGCACTTGTAACAATAGAACACGCAGTATTTGGCTTGTTCATGCCGTTTTGTGTGCTTTCACAACATTTCACCTATCGCAGTTTAGTACTCGCTATAAAACAACACTATCTCGTTAGATGACGTCGTTTTTGGTAGTTTCACGACGCTACCTAGCTTAAACTAACCTAACCTAACCTAACCTTCGCACTTCTATCGTTAGAAAACGTTTTACTCGCCACTTTACATTGCTTTCTACAACATTACGACGGTTTCAAGCGCTTTCACATTAGATATCGCAGTTCCCAACTTGTAATGGTGAAAAACACTGCATCTCAGTAATTGACATTGTTTAATGCGGTTTTACGACGGTTCATATCTTAACCTAACCTAACATTCGCACTTGTATCTAAAAACGCTCTATTACACTGTTTTGTTCACAATTACGATATTTGCATAACCTCACAGTTTTTCACCAACTTATTGCAGTACAGAACGCTGTTTCTCGCTAAATGACATTGTTCTTTAAGGTTTCACGATGCTTGCATGCGCTTTAACGAGAATATCACAATATAGCAGTTTCGCACTTGTAACGGTAGAACACGCAGTATTTGGCTTGTTCATGCCGTTTTGTGTGCTTTCACAACATTTCACCTATCGCAGTTTAATACTCGCTATAAAACAACACTATCTCGTTAGATGACGTCGTTTTTGGTAGTTTCACGACGCTACCTAGCTTAAACTAACCTAACCTAACCTAACCTTCGCACTTCTATTGTTAGAAAACGTTTTACTCGCCACTTTACAATGTTTTCTACAAGATTACGACGGTTTCATGCGCTTTCACATTAGATATCGTAGTTCCCGACTTGTAATGTTGAAAAACACTACATCTCACTAAGTGACATTGTTTAATGCGGTTTTACGACGGTTGATATCTCAACCTAACCTAACATTCGCACTTGTATCTAAATACGCTCAATTACACTGTTTCGTTCACAATTACGATATTTGCTTGACCTCACAGTTTCTCACCAACTTATTACAGTACAGAACGCTGTATCTCGCTAAATGACATCGTTCTTTAAGGTTTCACGATACTTGCATGCGCTTTAACGAGAATATCTCAATAAAGCAGTTTCGCACTTGTAACGGCACAAGACGCAGTATCTGGCTAGTTCATGCCATTTTGTGTGCTTTCCCAATATTTCACCTATCGCAGTTTCGTACTCGCAATAAAACAACACTATCTCGTTAGATGACATCGTTTTTGGTGGTTTCACGACGCTACCTAGCTCAAACTAACCGAACCTTCGCACTTCTATCGTTAGAAAACGTTTTATTCGCTACTTTACAATGTTTTCTACAAGATTACGACGGTTTCATGCGCTTTCACATTAGATATCGCAGTTCCCGACTTGTAATGGTGAAAAACACAGCATCTCACTAAGTGACATTGTTTAATGCGGTTTTAGCGCGGTTCATATCTTAACCTAACCTAACCTTACCTAAACCAACCTAACCTAACCTAACCTAACCAAACCTTACCTAACATACCCTAACCTAACCTAACCTAACCTAACCAAACCTAACCTAACCTAACCTAACGTAACCTAACCTAACCTAACCTAACGACGTTTGCAAGAGCTTTCACATTAGATATCGCAGTTCCCGACTTGTAATGGTGAAAAACACTGCATCTCACTAAGTGACATTGTTTAATGCGGTTTTACGACGGTTCATATCTTAACCTAACCTGACATTCGCACTTGTATTAAAAAACGCTCTATTACACTGTTTCGTTCGCAATTAGGATATTTGCATAACCTCACAGATTTTCACCAACTTATTGCAGTACAGAACGCTGTATCTCGCTAAATGACATCGTTCTTTGAGGTTTCACGATGCTTGCATGCGCTTTAACGAGAATATCACAACATAGCAGTTTCGCACTTGTAACGGTACAACACGCAGTATTTGGCTTGTTCATGCCGTTTTGTGTGCTTTCACATTTCACCTATCGCAGTTTCGTACTCGCAATAAAACAACACTATCTCGTTAGATGACGTTGTTTTTGGTAGTTTCACGACGATACCTAGCTTAAACTAACATAACTCAACCTAACATGACCTTCGCACTTCTATCGTTAGAAAACGTTTTACTCGCTACTTTACATTGCTTTCTACAACATTACGACGGTTTCAAGCGCTTTCACATTAGATATCACAGTTCCCAACTTGTAAAGGTGAAAAACACTGCATCTCAATAAGTGACATTGTTTAATGCGGTTTTACGACGGTTCATACCTTAACCTAACCTAACCTAACCTAACCTAACCTAACCCAACCCAACCCAACCTAACCTAACCTAACCTAACCTAAACTAACCTAACCCAACCTAACCTAACCTAACCTAACCCAACCTAACCCAACCCAACCCAACCTAACCTAACCTAAGCTAACCTAACCTAACCTAACCAAACCTAACCTAACCTAACTTAACCTAACCTAACGTAACCTAACCTAACCTATTCTAACGTAACCTAACCTTACCTGACCTAACCTAACCTAACGTAACCTAACCTAACCTAACATAACCTAACGTAACCTAACCTAACCTAACCTAACGTAACCTAACCTAACCTAACCCAACCTAACCCAACCCAACCCAACCCAACAACACCCAACCCAACCTAACCTAACCTAACCTAACCTTACCTAACCTAACCAAATTATCCTTACCTAACCTAACCTAACCTAACGTAACCTAACCTAACGTAACCTAACCTAACCTAACGTAACCTAACCTAACCTAACCCAACCTAACCTAACCTAACCTAACCTAACCCAACTCAACCCAACCGAACCTAATCTAACCTAACCTAACCTAACCTAACCTAACCAAACCTAACCTAACCTAACCTAACCTAACCTAACCTGACCTAACCTAACCTAACGACGTTTGCAAGCGCTTTCACATTAGATATCGCAGTTCCCGACTTGTAATGGCGAAAAACACTGCATCTCACTAAGTGACATTGATTAATGCGGTTTTACGACGGTTCATATCTTAACCTAACCTAACATTCGCACTTGTATTAAAAACGCTCTATTACACTGTTTCGTTCACAATTAGGATATTTGAATAACCTCACAGTTTTTCACCAACTTATTGCAGTACAGAACGCTGTATCTCGCTAAATGACATCGTTCTTTGAGGTTTCACGATGCTTTCATGCGCTTTAACGAGAATATCACAACATAGCAGTTTCGCACTTGTAACGGTACAACACGCAGTATTTGGCTTGTTCATGCCGTTTTGTGTGCTTTCACAACATTTCACCTATCGCAGTTTCGTACTCGCAATAAAACAACACTATCTCGTTAGATGACGTTGTTTTTGGTAGTTTCACGACGCTACCTAGCTTAAACTAACATAACTCAACCTAACATGACCTTCGCACTTCTATCGTTAGAAAACGTTTTACTCGCTACTTTACATTGCTTTCTACAACATTACGACGGTTTCAAGCGCTTTCACATTAGATATCACAGTTCCCAACTTGTAAAGGTGAAAAACACTGCATCTCACTAAGTGAAATTGTTTAATGCGGTTTTACGACGGTTCATACCTTAACCTAACCTAACCTAACCTAACCTAACCTTACCTAACCTAACCTAACCTAACCCAACCCAACCCAACCTAACCTAACCTAACGTAACCTAAACTAACCTAACCCAACCTAACCTAACCTAACCTAACCTAACCCAACCTAACCCAACCTAACCCAACCCAACCCAACCTAACCTAACCTAAGCTAACCTAACCTAACCTAACCAAACCTAACCTAACCTAACTTAACCTAACCTAACGTAACCTAACCTAACCTATTCTAACGTAACCTAACCTTACCTGACCTAACCTAACCTAACGTAACCTAACCTAACCTAACAACACCTAACGTAACCTAACCTAACCTAACCTAACCTAACCTTACCTAACCTAACCAAATTATCCTTACCTAACCTAACCTAACCTAACGTAACCTAACCTAACCTAACCTAACGTAACCTAACCTAACCTAACGTAACCTAACCTAACCTAACCGAACCTAACCTAACCTAACCTAACCCAACTCAACCCAACCTAACCTGATCTAACCTAACCTAATCTAACCTAACCTAACCTAACCTAACCAAACCTAACCTAACCTAACCTAACCTAACCTAACCTAACGACGGTTGCAAGCGCTTTCACATTAAATATCGCAGTTCCCCACTTTTAATGGTGAAAAACACTGCATCTCAGTAATTGACATTGTTTAATGCGGTTTTACGACGGTTCATATCTTAACCTAACCTAACATTCGCACTTGTATCTAAAAACGCTCTATTACACTGTTGTGTTAACAATTACGATATTTGCTTGACCTCACAGTTTCTCACCAACTTATTACAGTACAGAACGCTGTATCTCGCTAAATGACATTGTTCTTTAAGGTTTCACGATGCTTGCATTCGCTTTAACGAGAATATCACAATATAGCAGTTTCGCACTTGTAACGGTAGAACACGCAGTATTTGGCTTGTTCATGCCGTTTTGTGTGCTTTCACAACATTTCACCTATCGCAGTTTAATACTCGCTATAAAACAACACTAGCTCGTTAGATGACGTCGTTTTTGGTAGTTTCACGACGCTACCTAGCTTAAACTAACCTAACCTAACCTAACCTTCGCACTTCTATCGTTAGAAAACGTTTTACTCGCCACTTTACAATGTTTTCTACAAGATTACGACGGTTTCATGCGCTTTCACATTAGATATCGTAGTTCCCGACTTGTAATGTTGAAAAACACTACATCTCACTAAGTGACATGTTTAATGCGGTTTTACGACGGTTGATATGTCAACCTAACCTAACATTCGCACTTGTATCTAAAGACGCTCAATTACACTGTTTCGTTCACAATTACAATATTTGCTTGACCTCACAGTTTCTCACCAACTCATTACAGTACAGAACGCTGTATCTCGCTAAATGACATCGTTCTTTAAGGTTTCACGATACTTGCATGCGCTATACCGAGAATGTCACAACATAGCAGTTTCGCACTTGTAACGGTAGAACACGCAGTATTTGGCTTGTTCATGCCGTTTTGTGTGCATTCACAACATTTCACCTATGGCAGTTTAATACTCGCAATAAAACAACACTATCTCGTTAGATGACGTCGTTTTTGGTAGTTTCACGACGCTACCTAGCTTAAACTAACCTAACCTAACCTAACCTTCGCACTTCTATCGTTAGAAAACGTTTTACTCGCAACTTTACAATGTTTTCTACAAGATTACGACGGTTTCATGCGCTTTCACATTAGATATCGTAGTTCCCGACTTGTAATGTTGAAAAACACTACATCTCACTAAGTGACATTGTTTAATGCGGTTTTACGACGGTTGATATGTCAACCTAACCTAACATTCGCACTTGTATATAAAGACGCTCAATTACACTGTTTCGTTCACAATTACGATATTTGCTTGACCTCACAGTTTCTCACCAACTTATTACAGTACAGAACGCTGTATCTCGCTAAATGACATCGTTCTTTAAGGTTTCACGATACTTGCATGCGCTTTACCGAGAATGTCACAACATAGCAGTTTCGCACTTGTAACGGTACAACACGCAGTATTTGGCTTGTTCATGCCGTTTTGTGTGCTTTCACAACATTTTACCTATCGCAGTTTCGTACTCGCATTAAAACAACACTATCTCGTTAGATGACGTCGTTTTTGGTGGTTTCACGACGCTACCTAGCTTAAACTAACATAACTCAAACTAACCGAACCTTCGCACTTCTATCGTTAGAAAACGTTTTATTCGCTACTTTACAAAGTTTTCTACAAGATTACGACGGTTTCATGCGCTTTCACATTAGATATCGCAGTTCCCGACATGTAATGGTGAAAAACACAGCATCTCACTAAGTGACATTGTTTAATGCGGTTTTAGCGCGGTTCATATCTTAACCTAACCTAACCTTACCTAAACCAACCTAACCTAACCTAACCTAACCAAGCCTTACCTAACATACCCTAACCTAACCTAACCTAACCAAACCTAACCTAACCTAACCTAACGTAACCTAACCTAACCTAACCTAACCTAACCTAACCTAACGACGTTTGCAAGCGCTTTCACATTAGATATCGCAGTTCTCGACTTGTAATGGTGAAAAACACTGCATCTCAGTAATTGACATTGTTTAATGCGGTTTTACGACGGTTCATATCTTAACCTAACCTAACATTCGCACTTGTATCTAAAAACGCTCTATTACACTGTTTTGTTCACAATTACGATATTTGCATAACCTCACAGTTTTTCACCAACTTATTGCAGTACAGAACGCTGTATCTCGCTAAATGACATTGTTCTTTAAGGTTTCACGATGCTTGCAAGCGCTTTAACGAGAATATCACAATATAGCAGTTTCGCACTTGTAACGGTAGAACACGCAGTATTTGGCTTGTTCATGCCGTTTTGTGTGCTTTCACAACATTTCACCTATCGCAGTTTAATACTCGCTATAAAACAACACTATCTCGTTAGATGACGTCGTTTTTGGTAGTTTCACGACGCTACCTAGCTTAAACTAACCTAACCTAACCTAGCCTTCGCACTTCTATTGTTAGAAAACGTTTTACTCGCCACTTTACAATGTTTTCTACAAGATTACGACGGTTTCATGCGCTTTCACATTAGATATCGTAGTTCCCGACTTGTAATGTTGAAAAACACTACATCTCACTAAGTGACATTGTTTAATGCGGTTTTACGACGGTTGATATCTCAACCTAACCTAACATTCGCACTTGTATCTAAATACGCTCAATTACACTGTTTCGTTCACAATTACGATATTTGCTTGACCTCACAGTTTCTCACCAACTTATTACAGTACAGAACGCTGTATCTCGCTAAATGACATCGTTCTTTAAGGTTTCACGATACTTGCATGCGCTTTAACGAGAATATCACAATAAAGCAGTTTCGCACTTGTAACGGCACAAGACGCAGTATCTGGCTAGTTCATGCCATTTTGTGTGCTTTCCCAATATTTCACCTATCGCAGTTTCGTACTCGCAATAAAACAACACTATCTCGTTAGATGACATCGTTTTTGGTGGTTTCACGACGCTACCTAGCTCAAACTAACCGAACCTTCGCACTTCTATCGTTAGAAAACGTTTTATTCGCTACTTTACAATGTTTTCTACAAGATTACGACGGTTTCATGCGCTTTCACATTAGACATCGCAGTTCCCGACTTGTAATGGTGAAAAACACAGCATCTCACTAAGTGACATTGTTTAATGCGGTTTTAGCGCGGTTCATATCTTAACCTAACCTAACCTTACCTAAACCAACCTAACCTAACCTAACCTAACCAAACCTTACCTAACATACCCTAACCTAACCTAACCTAACCTAACCAAACCTAACCTAACCTAACCTAACCTAACGTAACCTAACCTAACCTAACCTAACCTAACGACGTTTGCAAGAGCTTTCACATTAGATATCGCAGTTCCCGACTTGTAATGGTGAAAAACACTGCATCTCACTAAGTGACATTGTTTAATGCGGTTTTACGACGGTTCATATCTTAACCTAACCTGACATTCGCACTTGTATTAAAAAACGCTCTATTACACTGTTTCGTTCGCAATTAGGATATTTGCATAACCTCACAGATTTTCACCAACTTATTGCAGTACAGAACGCTGTATCTCGCTAAATGACATCGTTCTTTGAGGTTTCACGATGCTTGCATGCGCTTTAACGAGAATATCACAACATAGCAGTTTCGCACTTGTAACGGTACAACACGCAGTATTTGACTTGTTCATGCCGTTTTGTGTGCTTTCACATTTCACCTATCGCAGTTTCGTACTCGCAATAAAACAACACTATCTCGTTAGATGACGTTGTTTTTGGTAGTTTCACGACGCTACCTAGCTTAAACTAACATAACTCAACCTAACATGACCTTCGCACTTCTATCGTTAGAAAACGTTTTACTCGCTACTTTACATTGCTTTCTAGAACATTACGACGGTTTCAAGCGCTTTCACATTAGATATCACAGTTCCCAACTTGTAAAGGTGAAAAACACTGCATCTCAATAAGTGACATTGTTTACTGCGGTTTTACGACGGTTCATACCTTAACCTAACCTAACCTAACCTAACCTAACCTTACCTAACCTAACCTAACCTAACCCAACCCAACCCAACCTAACCTAACCTAACCTAACCTAAACTAACCTAACCCAACCTAATATAACCTAACCTAACCCAACCTAACCCAACCCAACCCAACCTAACCTAACCTAAGCTAACCTAACCTAACCAAACCTAACCTAACCTAACTTAACCTAACCTAACGTAACCTAACCTGACCTATTCTAACGTAACCTAACCTTACCTGACCTAACCTAACCTAACGTAACCTAACCTAACCTAACATAACCTAACGTAACCTAACCTAACCTAACCTAACGTAACCTAACCTAACCTAACCCAACCTAACCCAACCCAACCCAACCCAACAACACCCAACCCAACCTAACCTAACCTAACCTAACCTTACCTAACCTAACCAAATTATCCTTACCTAACCTAACCTAAGCTAACGTAACCTAACCTAACCTAACTTAACGTAACCTAACCTAACCTAACGTAACCTAACCTAACCTAACCTGACCTAACCCAACCTAACCTAACCTAACCTAACCTAACCCAACTCAACCCAACCTAACCTAATCTAACCTAACCTAACCTAACCAAACCTAACCTAACCAAACCTAACCTAACCTAACCTAACCTAACCTAACCTAACCTAACCTAACCTAACCTAACGACGGTTGCAAGCGCTTTCACATTAAATATCGCAGTTCCCCACTTTTAATGGGGAAAAACACTGCATCTCAGTAATTGACAATGTTTAATGCGGTTTTACGACGGTTCATATCTTAACCTAACCTAACATTCGCACTTGTATCTAAAAACGCTCTATTACACTGTTTTGTTCACAATTACGATATTTGCATAACCTCACAGTTTTTCACCAACTTATTGCAGTACAGAACGCTGTATCTCGCTAAATGACATTGTTCTTTAAGGTTTCACGATGCTTGCATGCGCTTTAACGAGAATATCACAATATAGCAGTTTCGCACTTGTAACGGTAGAACACGCAGTATTTGGCTTGTTCATGCCGTTTTGTGTGCTTTCACAACATTTCACCTATCGCAGTTTAATACTCGCTATAAAACAACACTATCTCGTTAGATGACGTCGTTTTTGGTAGTTTCACGACGCTACCTAGCTTAAACTAACCTAACCTAACCTAACCTTCGCACTTCTATCGTTAGAAAACGTTTTACTCGCCACTTTACAATGTTTTCTACAAGATTACGACGGTTTCATGCGCTTTCACATTAGATATCGTAGTTCCCGACTTGTAATGTTGAAAAACACTACATCTCACTAAGTGACATTGTTTAATGCGGTTTTACGACGGTTGATATGTCAACCTAACCTAACATTCGCACTTGTATCTAAAGACGCTCAATTACACTGTTTCGTTCACAATTACGATATTTGCTTGACCTCACAGTTTCTCACCAACTTATTACAGTACAGAACGCTGTATCTCGCTAAATGACATCGTTCTTTAAGGTTTCACGATACTTGCATGCGCTATACCGAGAATGTCACAACATAGCACTTTCGCACTTGTAACGGTACAACACGCAGTATTTGGCTTGTTCATGCCGTTTTGTGTGCTTTCACAACATTTTACCTATCGCAGTTTCGTACTCGCAATAAAACAAAACTATCTCGTTAGATGACGTCGTTTTTGGTGGTTTCACGACGCTACCTAGCTTAAACTAACATAACTCAACCTAACATAACCTTCGCACTTCTATCGTTAGAAAACGTTTTACTCGCTACTTTACATTGCTTTCTACAACATTACGACGGTTTCAAGCGCTTTCACATTAGATATCGCAGTTCCCAACTTGTAATGGTGAAAAACACTGCATCTCACTAAGTGACATTGTTTAATGCGGTTTTACGACGGTTCATATCTTAACCTAACCTAACATTCGTACTTGTATTGAAAAACGCTCTATTACACTGTTTCGTTCACAATTACGATATTTGAATAACCTCACAGTTTTTCACCAACTTATTGCAGTACAGAACGCTGTATCTCGCTAAATGACATTGTTCTTTAAGGTTTCACGATGCTTGCATGCGCTTTAACGAGAATATCACAATATAGCAGTTTCGCACTTGTAACGGTAGAACACGCAGTATTTGGCTTGTTCATGCCGTTTTGTGTGCTTTCACAACATTTCACCTATCGCAGTTTAGTACTCGCTATAAAACAACACTATCTCGTTAGATGACGTCGTTTTTGGTAGTTTCACGACGCTACCTAGCTTAAACTAACCTAACCTAACCTAACCTTCGCACTTCTATCGTTAGAAAACGTTTTACTCGCCACTTTACATTGCTTTCTACAACATTACGACGGTTTCAAGCGCTTTCACATTAGATATCGCAGTTCCCAACTTGTAATGGTGAAAAACACTGCATCTCACTAAGTGACATTGTTTAATGCGGTTTTACGACGGTTCATATCTTAACCTAACCTAACATTCGTACTTGTATTGAAAAACGCTCTATTACACTGTTTTGTTCACAATTACGATATTTGAATAACCTCACAGTTTTTCACCAACTTTTTCACCACGTACAGAACGCTGTATCTCGCTAAATGACATTGTTCTTTAAGGTTTCACGATGCTTGCATGCGCTTTAACGAGAATATCACAATATAGCAGTTTCGCACTTGTAACGGTAGAACACGCAGTATTTGGCTTGTTCATGCCGTTTTGTGTGCATTCACAACATTTCACCTATCGCAGTTTAATACTCGCAATAAAACAACACTATCTCGTTAGATGACGTCGTTTTTGGTAGTTTCACGACGCTACCTAGCTTAAACTAACCTAACCTAACCTAACCTTCGCACTTCTATCGTTAGAAAACGTTTTACGCGCAACTTTACAATGTTTTCTACAAGATTACGACGGTTTCATGCGCTTTCACATTAGATATCGTAGTTCCCGACTTGTAATGTTGAAAAACACTACATCTCACTAAGTGACATTGTTTAATGCGGTTTTACGACGGTTGATATGTCAACCTAACCTAACATTCGCACTTGTATATAAAGACGCTCAATTACACTGTTTCGTTCACAATTACGATATTTGCTTTACCTCACAGTTTCTCACCAACTTATTACAGTACAGAACGCTGTATCTCGCTAAATGACATCGTTCTTTAAGGTTTCACGATACTTGCATGCGCTTTAACGAGAATATCACAATAAAGCAGTTTCGCACTTGTAACGGCACAAGACGCAGTATCTGGCTAGTTCATGCCATTTTGTGTGCTTTCCCAATATTTCACCTATCGCAGTTTCGTACTCGCAATAAAACAACACTATCTCGTTAGATGACATCGTTTTTGGTGGTTTCACGACGCTACCTAGCTCAAACTAACCGAACCTTCGCACTTCTATCGTTAGAAAACGTTTTATTCGCTACTTTACAATGTTTTCTACAAGATTACGACGGTTTCATGCACTTTCACATTAGATATCGCAGTTCCCGACTTGTAATGGTGAAAAACACAGCATCTCACTAAGTGACATTGTTTAATGCGGTTTTAGCGCGGTTCATATCTTAACCTAACCTAACCTTACCTAAACCAACCTAACCTAACCTAACCTAACCAAACCTTACCTAACATACCCTAACCTAACCTAACCTAACCTAACCAAACCTAACCTAACCTAACCTAACGTAACCTAACCTAACCTAACCTAACCTAACCTAACCTAACCTAACCTAACGACGTTTGCAAGCGCTTTCACATTAGATATCGCAGTTCTCGACTTGTAATGGTGAAAAACACTGCATCTCAGTAATTGACATTGTTTAATGCGGTTTTACGACGGTTCATATCTTAACCTAACCTAACATTCGCACTTGTATCTAAAAACGCTCTATTACACTGTTTTGTTCACAATTACGATATTTGCATAACCTCACAGTTTTTCACCAACTTATTGCAGTACAGAACGCTGTATCTCGCTAAATGACATTGTTCTTTAAGGTTTCACGATGCTTGCATGCGCTTTAACGAGAATATCACAATATAGCAGTTTCGCACTTGTAACGGTAGAACACGCAGTATTTGGCTTGTTCATGCCGTTTTGTGTGCTTTCACAACATTTCACCTATCGCAGTTTAATACTCGCTATAAAACAACACTATCTCGTTAGATGACGTCGTTTTTGGTAGTTTCACGACGCTACCTAGCTTAAACTAACCTAACCTAACCTAACCTTCGCACTTCTATTGTTAGAAAACGTTTTACTCGCCACTTTACAATGTTTTCTACAAGATTACGACGGTTTCATGCGCTTTCACATTAGATATCGTAGTTCCCGACTTGTAATGTTGAAAAACACTACATCTCACTAAGTGACATTGTTTAATGCGGTTTTACGACGGTTGATATCTCAACCTAACCTAACATTCGCACTTGTATCTAAATACGCTCAATTACACTGTTTCGTTCACAATTACGATATTTGCTTGACCTCACAGTTTCTCACCAACTTATTACAGTACAGAACGCTGTATCTCGCTAAATGACATCGTTCTTTAAGGTTTCACGATACTTGCATGCGCTTTAACGAGAATATCACAATAAAGCAGTTTCGCACTTGTAACGGCACAAGACGCAGTATCTGGCTAGTTCATGCCATTTTGTGTGCTTTCCCAATATTTCACCTATCGCAGTTTCGTACTCGCAATAAAACAACACTATCTCGTTAGATAACATCGTTTTTGGTGGTTTCACGACGCTACCTAGCTCAAACTAACCGAACCTTCGCACTTCTATCGTTAGAAAACGTTTTATTCGCTACTTTACAATGTTTTCTACAAGATTACGACGGTTTCATGCGCTTTCACATTAGATATCGCAGTTCCCGACTTGTAATGGTGAAAAACACAGCATCTCACTAAGTGACATTGTTTAATGCGGTTTTACGACGGTTCATACCTTAACCTAACCTAACCTAACCTAACCTAACCTAACCCAACCCAACCCAACCTAACCTAACCTAACCTAACCTAAACTAACCTAACCCAACCTAACCTAACCTAACCTAACCCAACCTAACCCAACCCAACCCAACCTAACCTAACCTAAGCTAACCTAACCTAACCTAACCAAACCTAACCTAACCTAACTTAACCTAACCTAACGTAACCTAACCTAACCTATTCTAACGTAACCTAACCTTACCTGACCTAACCTAACCTAACGTAACCTAACCTAACCTAACATAACCTAACGTAACCTAACCTAACCTAACCTAACGTAACCTAACCTAACCTAACCCAACCTAACCCAACCCAACCCAACCCAACAACACCCAACCCAACCTAACCTAACCTAACCTAACCTTACCTAACCTAACCAAATTATCCTTACCTAACCTAACCTAACCTAACGTAACCTAACCTAACCTAACCTAACGTAACCTAACCTAACCTAACGTAACCTAACCTAACCTAACCCAACCTAACCTAACCTAACCTAACCTAACCCAACTCAACCCAACCGAACCTAATCTAACCTAACCTAACCTAACCTAACCTAACCTAACCAAACCTAACCTAACCTAACCTAACCTAACCTAACCTAACCTAACCTAACCTAACGACGTTTGCAAGCGCTTTCACATTAGATATCGCAGTTCCCGACTTGTAATGGCGAAAAACACTGCATCTCACTAAGTGACATTGATTAATGCGGTTTTACGACGGTTCATATCTTAACCTAACCTAACATTCGCACTTGTATTAAAAACGCTCTATTACACTGTTTCGTTCACAATTAGGATATTTGAATAACCTCACAGTTTTTCACCAACTTATTGCAGTACAGAACGCTGTATCTCGCTAAATGACATCGTTCTTTGAGGTTTCACGATGCTTTCATGCGCTTTAACGAGAATATCACAACATAGCAGTTTCGCACTTGTAACGGTACAACACGCAGTATTTGGCTTGTTCATGCCGTTTTGTGTGCTTTCACAACATTTCACCTATCGCAGTTTAGTACTCGCTATAAAACAACACTATCTCGTTAGATGACGTCGTTTTTGGTAGTCTCACGACGCTACCTAGCTTAAACTAACCTAACCTAACCTAACCTTCGCACTTCTATCGTTAGAAAACGTTTTACTCGCCACTTTACATTGCTTTCTACAACATTACGACGGTTTCAAGCGCTTTCACATTAGATATCGCTGTTCCCAACTTGTAATGGTGAAAAACACTGCATCTCACTAAGTGACATTGTTTAATGCGGTTTTACGACGGTTCATATCTTAACCTAACCTAACATTCGTACTTGTATTGAAAAACGCTCTATTACACTGTTTCGTTCACAATTACGATATTTGAATAACCTCACAGTTTTTCACCAACTTTTTCACCACGTACAGAACGCTGTATCTCGCTAAATGACATTGTTCTTTAAGGTTTCACGATGCTTGCATGCGCTTTAACGAGAATATCACAATATAGCAGTTTCGCACTTGTAACGATAGAACACGCAGTATTTGGCTTGTTCATGCCGTTTTGTGTGCATTCACAACATTTCACCTATCGCAGTTTAATACTCGCAATAAAACAACACTATCTCGTTAGATGACGTCGTTTTTGGTAGTTTCACGACGCTACCTAGCTTAAACTAACCTAACCTAACCTAACCTTCGCACTTCTATTGTTAGAAAACGTTTTACGCGCAACTTTACAATGTTTTCTACAAGATTACGACGGTTTCATGCGCTTTCACATTAGATATCGTAGTTCCCGACTTGTAATGTTGAAAAACACTACATCTCACTAAGTGACATTGTTTAATGCGGTTTTACGACGGTTGATATGTCAACCTAACCTAACATTCGCACTTGTATATAAAGACGCTCAATTACACTGTTTCGTTCACAATTACGATATTTGCTTTACCTCACAGTTTCTCACCAACTTATTACAGTACAGAACGCTGTATCTCGCTAAATGACATCGTTCTTTAAGGTTTCACGATACTTGCATGCGCTTTAACGAGAATATCACAATAAAGCAGTTTCGCACTTGTAACGGCACAAGACGCAGTATCTGGCTAGTTCATGCCATTTTGTGTGCTTTCCCAATATTTCACCTATCGCAGTTTCGTACTCGCAATAAAACAACACTATCTCGTTAGATGACATCGTTTTTGGTGGTTTCACGACGCTACCTAGCTCAAACTAACCGAACCTTCGCACTTCTATCGTTAGAAAACGTTTTATTCGCTACTTTACAATGTTTTCTACAAGATTACGACGGTTTCATGCACTTTCACATTAGATATCGCAGTTCCCGACTTGTAATGGTGAAAAACACAGCATCTCACTAAGTGACATTGTTTAATGCGGTTTTAGCGCGGTTCATATCTTAACCTATTCTAACCTTACCTAAACCAACCTAACCTAACCTAACCTAACCAAACCTTACCTAACATACCCTAACCTAACCTAACCTAACCTAACCAAACCTAACCTAACCTAACCTAACGTAACCTAACCTAACCTAACCTAACCTAACCTAACGACGTTTGCAAGCGCTTTCACATTAGATATCGCAGTTCTCGACTTGTAATGGTGAAAAACACTGCATCTCAGTAATTGACATTGATTAATGCGGTTTTACGACGGTTCATATCTTAACCTAACCTAACATTCGCACTTGTATTAAAAACGCTCTATTACACTGTTTCGTTCACAATTAGGATATTTGAATAACCTCACAGTTTTTCACCAACTTATTGCAGTACAGAACGCTGTATCTCGCTAAATGACATCGTTCTTTGAGGTTTCACGATGCTTTCATGCGCTTTAACGAGAATATCACAACATAGCAGTTTCGCACTTGTAACGGTACAACACGCAGTATTTGGCTTGTTCATGCCGTTTTGTGTGCTTTCACAACATTTCACCTATCGCAGTTTAGTACTCGCTATAAAACAACACTATCTCGTTAGATGACGTCGTTTTTGGTAGTTTCACGACGCTACCTAGCTTAAACTAACCTAACCTAACCTAACCTTCGCACTTCTATCGTTAGAAAACGTTTTACTCGCCACTTTACATTGCTTTCTACAACATTACGACGGTTTCAAGCGCTTTCACATTAGATATCGCAGTTCCCAACTTGTAATGGTGAAAAACACTGCATCTCACTAAGTGACATTGTTTAATGCGGTTTTACGACGGTTCATATCTTAACCTAACCTAACATTCGTACTTGTATTGAAAAACGCTCTATTACACTGTTTCGTTCACAATTACGATATTTGAATAACCTCACAGTTTTTCACCAACTTTTTCACCACGTACAGAACGCTGTATCTCGCTAAATGACATTGTTCTTTAAGGTTTCACGATGCTTGCATGCGCTTTAACGAGAATATCACAATATAGCAGTTTCGCACTTGTAACGGTAGAACACGCAGTATTTGGCTTGTTCATGCCGTTTTGTGTGCATTCACAACATTTCACCTATCGCAGTTTAATACTCGCAATAAAACAACACTATCTCGTTAGATGACGTCGTTTTTGGTAGTTTCACGACGCTACCTAGCTTAAACTAACCTAACCTAACCTAACCTTCGCACTTCTATCGTTAGAAAACGTTTTACGCGCAACTTTACAATGTTTTCTACAAGATTACGACGGTTTCATGCGCTTTCACATTAGATATCGTAGTTCCCGACTTGTAATGTTGAAAAACACTACATCTCACTAAGTGACATTGTTTAATGCGGTTTTACGACGGTTGATATGTCAACCTAACCTAACATTCGCACTTGTATATAAAGACGCTCAATTACACTGTTTCGTTCACAATTACGATATTTGCTTTACCTCACAGTTTCTCACCAACTTATTACAGTACAGAACGCTGTATCTCGCTAAATGACATCGTTCTTTAAGGTTTCACGATACTTGCATGCGCTTTCACGAGAATATCACAATAAAGCAGTTTCGCACTTGTAACGGCACAAGACGCAGTATCTGGCTAGTTCATGCCATTTTGTGTGCTTTCCCAATATTTCACCTATCGCAGTTTCGTACTCGCAATAAAACAACACTATCTCGTTAGATGACATCGTTTTTGGTGGTTTCACGACGCTACCTAGCTCAAACTAACCGAACCTTCGCACTTCTATCGTTAGAAAACGTTTTATTCGCTACTTTACAATGTTTTCTACAAGATTACGACGGTTTCATGCAATTTCACATTAGATATCGCAGTTCCCGACTTGTAATGGTGAAAAACACAGCATCTCACTAAGTGACATTGTTTAATGCGGTTTTAGCGCGGTTCATATCTTAACCTATTCTAACCTTACCTAAACCAACCTAACCTAACCTAACCTAACCAAACCTTACCTAACATACCCTAACCTAACCTAACCTAACCTAACCAAACCTAACCTAACCTAACCTAACGTAACCTAACCTAACCTAACCTAACCTAACCTAACCTAACCTAACGACGTTTGCAAGCGCTTTCACATTAGATATCGCAGTTCTCGACTTGTAATGGTGAAAAACACTGCATCTCAGTAATTGACATTGTTTAATGCGGTTTTACGACGGTTCATATCTTAACCTAACCTAACATTCGCACTTGTATCTAAAAACGCTCTATTACACTGTTTTGTTCACAATTACGATATTTGCATAACCTCACAGTTTTTCACCAACTTATTGCAGTACAGAACGCTGTATCTCGCTAAATGACATTGTTCTTTAAGGTTTCACGATGCTTGCATGCGCTTTAACGAGAATATCACAATATAGCAGTTTCGCACTTGTAACGGTAGAACACGCAGTATTTGGCTTGTTCATGCCGTTTTGTGTGCTTTCACAACATTTCACCTATCGCAGTTTAATACTCGCTATAAAACAACACTATCTCGTTAGATGACGTCGTTTTTGGTAGTTTCACGACGCTACCTAGCTTAAACTAACCTAACCTAACCTAACCTTCGCACTTCTATTGTTAGAAAACGTTTTACTCGCCACTTTACAATGTTTTCTACAAGATTACGACGGTTTCATGCGCTTTCACATTAGATATCGTAGTTCCCGACTTGTAATGTTGAAAAACACTACATCTCACTAAGTGACATTGTTTAATGCGGTTTTACGACGGTTGATATCTCAACCTAACCTAACATTCGCACTTGTATCTAAATACGCTCAATTACACTGTTTCGTTCACAATTACGATATTTGCTTGACCTCACAGTTTCTCACCAACTTATTACAGTACAGAACGCTGTATCTCGCTAAATGACATCGTTCTTTAAGGTTTCACGATACTTGCATGCGCTTTAACGAGAATATCACAATAAAGCAGTTTCGCACTTGTAACGGCACAAGACGCAGTATCTGGCTAGTTCATGCCATTTTGTGTGCTTTCCCAATATTTCACCTATCGCAGTTTCGTACTCGCAATAAAACAACACTATCTCGTTAGATGACATCGTTTTTGGTGGTTTCAGGACGCTACCTAGCTCAAACTAACCGAACCTTCGCACTTCTATCGTTAGAAAACGTTTTATTCGCTACTTTACAATGTTTTCTACAAGATTACGACGGTTTCATGCGCTTTCACATTAGATATCGCAGTTCCCGACTTGTAATGGTGAAAAACACAGCATCTCACTAAGTGACATTGTTTAATGCGGTTTTACGACGGTTCATACCTTAACCTAACCTAACCTAACCTAACCTAACCCAACCCAACCCAACCTAACCTAACCTAACCTAACCTAAACTAACCTAACCCAACCTAACCTAACCTAACCTAACCCAACCTAACCCAACCCAACCCAACCTAACCTAACCTAAGCTAACCTAACCTAACCTAACCAAACCTAACCTAACCTAACTTAACCTAACCTAACGTAACCTAACCTAACCTATTCTAACGTAACCTAACCTTACCTGACCTAACCTAACCTAACGTAACCTAACCTAACCTAACATAACCTAACGTAACCTAACCTAACCTAACCTAACGTAACCTAACCTAACCTAACCCAACCTAACCCAACCCAACCCAACAACACCCAACCCAACCTAACCTAACCTAACCTAACCTTACCTAACCTAACCAAATTATCCTTACCTAACCTAACCTAACCTAACGTAACCTAACCTAACCTAACCTAACGTAACCTAACCTAACCTAACGTAACCTAACCTAACCTAACCCAACCTAACCTAACCTAACCTAACCTAACCCAACTCAACCCAACCGAACCTAATCTAACCTAACCTAACCTAACCTAACCTAACCTAACCAAACCTAACCTAACCTAACCTAACCTAACCTAACCTAACCTAACCTAACCTAACGACGTTTGCAAGCGCTTTCACATTAGATATCGCAGTTCCCGACTTGTAATGGCGAAAAACACTGCATCTCACTAAGTGACATTGATTAATGCGGTTTTACGACGGTTCATATCTTAACCTAACCTAACATTCGCACTTGTATTAAAAACGCTCTATTACACTGTTTCGTTCACAATTAGGATATTTGAATAACCTCACAGTTTTTCACCAACTTATTGCAGTACAGAACGCTGTATCTCGCTAAATGACATCGTTCTTTGAGGTTTCACGATGCTTTCATGCGCTTTAACGAGAATATCACAACATAGCAGTTTCGCACTTGTAACGGTACAACACGCAGTATTTGGCTTGTTCATGCCGTTTTGTGTGCTTTCACAACATTTCACCTATCGCAGTTTCGTACTCGCAATAAAACAACACTATCTCGTTAGATGACGTTGTTTTTGGTAGTTTCACGACGCTACCTAGCTTAAACTAACATAACTCAACCTAACATGACCTTCGTACTTCTATCGTTAGAAAACGTTTTACTCGCTACTTTACATTGCTTTCTACAACATTACGACGGTTTCAAGCGCTTTCACAATAGATATCACAGTTCCCAACTTGTAAAGGTGAAAAACACTGCATCTCACTAAGTGAAATTGTTTAATGCGGTTTTACGACGGTTCATACCTTAACCTAACCTAACCTAACCTAACCTAACCTTACCTAACCTAACCTAACCTAACCCAACCCAACCCAACCTAACCTAACCTAACGTAACCTAAACTAACCTAACCCAACCTAACCTAACCTAACCTAACCTAACCCAACCTAACCCAACCTAACCCAACCCAACCCAACCTAACCTAACCTAAGCTAACCTAACCTAACCTAACCAAACCTAACCTAACCTAACTTAACCTAACCTAACGTAACCTAACCTAACCTATTCTAACGTAACCTAACCTTACCTGACCTAACCTAACCTAACGTAACCTAACCTAACCTAACATAACCTAACGTAACCTAACCTAACCTAACCTAACCTAACCTTACCTAACCTAACCAAATTATCCTTACCTAACCTAACCTAACCTAACGTAACCTAACCTAACCTAACGTAACCTAACCTAACCTAACGTAACCTAACCTAACCTAACCGAACCTAACCTAACCTAACTTAACCCAACTCAACCCAACCTAACCTAATCTAACCTAACCTAATCTAACCTAACCTAACCTAACCTAACCAAACCTAACCTAACCTAACCTAACCTAACGCAGGTTGCAAGCGCTTTCACATTAAATATCGCAGTTCCCCACTTTTAATGGTGAAAAACACTGCATCTCAGTAATTGACATTGTTTAATGCGGTTTTACGACGGTTCATATCTTAACCTAACCTGACATTCGCACGTGTATCTAAAAACGCTCTATTACACTGTTGTGTTAACAATTACGATATTTGCTTGACCTCACAGTTTCTCACCAACTTATTACAGTACAGAACGCTGTATCTCGCTAAATGACATTGTTCTTTAAGGTTTCACGATGCTTGCATTCGCTTTAACGAGAATATCACAATATAGCAGTTTCGCACTTGTAACGGTAGAACACGCAGTATTTGGCTTGTTCATGCCGTTTTGTGTGCTTTCACAACATTTCACCTATCGCAGTTTCGTACTCGCAATAAAACAACACTATCTCGTTAGATGACGTTGTTTTTGGTAGTTTCACGACGCTACCTAGCTTAAACTAACATAACTCAACCTAACATGACCTTCGCACTTCTATCGTTAGAAAACGTTTTACTCGCTACTTTACATTGCTTTCTACAACATTACGACGGTTTCAAGCGCTTTCACATTAGATATCACAGTTCCCAACTTGTAAAGGTGAAAATCACTGCATCTCAATAAGTGACATTGTTTAATGCGGTTTTACGACGGTTCATACCCTAACCTAACCTAACCTAACCTAACCTAACCTTACCTAACCTAACCTAACCTAACCCAACCCAACCCAACCTAACCTAACCTAACCTAACCTAAACTAACCTAACCCAACCTAACCTAACCTAACCTAACCCAACCTAACCCAACCCAACCCAACCTAACCTAACCTAAGCTAACCTAACCTAACCAAACCTAACCTAACCTACCTTAACCTAACCTAACGTAACCTAACCTAACCTATTCTAACGTAACCTAACCTTACCTGACCTAACCTAACCTAACGTAACCTAACCTAACCTAACATAACCTAACGTAACCTCACCTAACCTAACCTAACGTAACCTAACCTAACCTAACCCAACCCAACCCAACCCAACAACACCCAACCCAACCTAACCTAACCTAACCTAACCTTACCTAACCTAACCAAATTATCCTTACCTAACCTAACCTAAGCTAACGTAACCTAACCTAACCTAACCTAACGTAACCTAACCTAACCTAACGTAACCTAACCTAACCTAACCTGACCTAACCCAACCTAACCTAACCTAACCTAACCTAACCCAACTCAACCCAACCTAACCTAATCTAACCTAACCTAACCTAACCTAACCTAACCAAACCTAACCTAACCTAACCTAACCTAACCTAACCTAACCTAACCTAACCTAACCTAACCTAACGACGGTTGCAAGCGCTTTCACATTAAATATCGCAGTTCCCCACTTTTAATGGTGAAAAACACTGCATCTCAGTAATTGACAATGTTTAATGCGGTTTTACGACGGTTCATATCTTAACCTAACCTAACATTCGCACTTGTATCTAAAAACGCTCTATTACACTGTTTTGTTCACAATTACGATATTTGCATAACCTCACAGTTTTTCACCAACTTATTGCAGTACAGAACGCTGTATCTCGCTAAATGACATTGTTCTTTAAGGTTTCACGATGCTTGCATGCGCTTTAACGAGAATATCACAATATAGCAGTTTCGCACTTGTAACAATAGAACACGCAGTATTTGGCTTGTTCATGCCGTTTTGTGTGCTTTCACAACATTTCACCTATCGCAGTTTAGTACTCGCTATAAAACAACACTATCTCGTTAGATGACGTCGTTTTTGGTAGTTTCACGACGCTACCTAGCTTAAACTAACCTAACCTAACCTAACCTTCGCACTTCTATCGTTAGAAAACGTTTTACTCGCCACTTTACATTGCTTTCTACAACATTACGACGGTTTCAAGCGCTTTCACATTAGATATCGCAGTTCCCAACTTGTAATGGTGAAAAACACTGCATCTCAGTAATTGACATTGTTTAATGCGGTTTTACGACGGTTCATATCTTAACCTAACCTAACATTCGCACTTGTATCTAAAAACGCTCTATTACACTGTTTTGTTCACAATTACGATATTTGCATAACCTCACAGTTTTTCACCAACTTATTGCAGTACAGAACGCTGTTTCTCGCTAAATGACATTGTTCTTTAAGGTTTCACGATGCTTGCATGCGCTTTAACGAGAATATCACAATATAGCAGTTTCGCACTTGTAACGGTAGAACACGCAGTATTTGGCTTGTTCATGCCGTTTTGTGTGCTTTCACAACATTTCACCTATCGCAGTTTAATACTCGCTATAAAACAACACTATCTCGTTAGATGACGTCGTTTTTGGTAGTTTTACGACGCTACCTAGCTTAAACTAACCTAACCTAACCTAACCTTCGCACTTCTATTGTTAGAAAACGTTTTACTCGCCACTTTACAATGTTTTCTACAAGATTACGACGGTTTCATGCGCTTTCACATTAGATATCGTAGTTCCCGACTTGTAATGTTGAAAAACACTACATCTCACTAAGTGACATTGTTTAATGCGGTTTTACGACGGTTGATATCTCAACCTAACCTAACATTCGCACTTGTATCTAAATACGCTCAATTACACTGTTTCGTTCACAATTACGATATTTGCTTGACCTCACAGTTTCTCACCAACTTATTACAGTACAGAACGCTGTATCTCGCTAAATGACATCGTTCTTTAAGGTTTCACGATACTTGCATGCGCTTTAACGAGAATATCTCAATAAAGCAGTTTCGCACTTGTAACGGCACAAGACGCAGTATCTGGCTAGTTCATGCCATTTTGTGTGCTTTCCCAATATTTCACCTATCGCAGTTTCGTACTCGCAATAAAACAACACTATCTCGTTAGATGACATCGTTTTTGGTGGTTTCACGACGCTACCTAGCTCAAACTAACCGAACCTTCGCACTTCTATCGTTAGAAAACGTTTTATTCGCTACTTTACAATGTTTTCTACAAGATTACGACGGTTTCATGCGCTTTCACATTAGATATCGCAGTTCCCGACTTGTAATGGTGAAAAACACAGCATCTCACTAAGTGACATTGTTTAATGCGGTTTTAGCGCGGTTCATATCTTAACCTAACCTAACCTTACCTAAACCAACCTAACCTAACCTAACCTAACCAAACCTTACCTAACATACCCTAACCTAACCTAACCTAACCTAACCAAACCTAACCTAACCTAACCTAACGTAACCTAACCTAACCTAACCTAACGACGTTTGCAAGAGCTTTCACATTAGATATCGCAGTTCCCGACTTGTAATGGTGAAAAACACTGCATCTCACTAAGTGACATTGTTTAATGCGGTTTTACGACGGTTCATATCTTAACCTAACCTGACATTCGCACTTGTATTAAAAAACGCTCTATTACACTGTTTCGTTCGCAATTAGGATATTTGCATAACCTCACAGATTTTCACCAACTTATTGCAGTACAGAACGCTGTATCTCGCTAAATGACATCGTTCTTTGAGGTTTCACGATGCTTGCATGCGCTTTAACGAGAATATCACAACATAGCAGTTTCGCACTTGTAACGGTACAACACGCAGTATTTGGCTTGTTCATGCCGTTTTGTGTGCTTTCACATTTCACCTATCGCAGTTTCGTACTCGCAATAAAACAACACTATCTCGTTAGATGACGTTGTTTTTGGTAGTTTCACGACGATACCTAGCTTAAACTAACATAACTCAACCTAACATGACCTTCGCACTTCTATCGTTAGAAAACGTTTTACTCGCTACTTTACATTGCTTTCTACAACATTACGACGGTTTCAAGCGCTTTCACATTAGATATCACAGTTCCCAACTTGTAAAGGTGAAAAACACTGCATCTCAATAAGTGACATTGTTTAATGCGGTTTTACGACGGTTCATACCTTAACCTAACCTAACCTAACCTAACCTAACCTAACCCAACCCAACCCAACCTAACCTAACCTAACCTAACCTAAACTAACCTAACCCAACCTAACCTAACCTAACCTAACCCAACCTAACCCAACCCAACCCAACCTAACCTAACCTAAGCTAACCTAACCTAACCTAACCAAACCTAACCTAACTTAACCTAACCTAACGTAACCTAACCTAACCTATTCTAACGTAACCTAACCTTACCTGACCTAACCTAACCTAACGTAACCTAACCTAACCTAACATAACCTAACGTAACCTAACCTAACCTAACCTAACGTAACCTAACCTAACCTAACCCAACCTAACCCAACCCAACCCAACCCAACAACACCCAACCCAACCTAACCTAACCTAACCTAACCTTACCTAACCTAACCAAATTATCCTTACCTAACCTAACCTAACCTAACGTAACCTAACCTAACGTAACCTAACCTAACCTAACGTAACCTAACCTAACCTAACCCAACCTAACCTAACCTAACCTAACCTAACCCAACTCAACCCAACCGAACCTAATCTAACCTAACCTAACCTAACCTAACCTAACCAAACCTAACCTAACCTAACCTAACCTAACCTAACCTGACCTAACCTAACCTAACGACGTTTGCAAGCGCTTTCACATTAGATATCGCAGTTCCCGACTTGTAATGGCGAAAAACACTGCATCTCACTAAGTGACATTGATTAATGCGGTTTTACGACGGTTCATATCTTAACCTAACCTAACATTCGCACTTGTATTAAAAACGCTCTATTACACTGTTTCGTTCACAATTAGGATATTTGAATAACCTCACAGTTTTTCACCAACTTATTGCAGTACAGAACGCTGTATCTCGCTAAATGACATCGTTCTTTGAGGTTTCACGATGCTTTCATGCGCTTTAACGAGAATATCACAACATAGCAGTTTCGCACTTGTAACGGTACAACACGCAGTATTTGGCTTGTTCATGCCGTTTTGTGTGCTTTCACAACATTTCACCTATCGCAGTTTCGTACTCGCAATAAAACAACACTATCTCGTTAGATGACGTTGTTTTTGGTAGTTTCACGACGCTACCTAGCTTAAACTAACATAACTCAACCTAACATGACCTTCGCACTTCTATCGTTAGAAAACGTTTTACTCGCTACTTTACATTGCTTTCTACAACATTACGACGGTTTCAAGCGCTTTCACATTAGATATCACAGTTCCCAACTTGTAAAGGTGAAAAACACTGCATCTCACTAAGTGAAATTGTTTAATGCGGTTTTACGACGGTTCATACCTTAACCTAACCTAACCTAACCTAACCTAACCTTACCTAACCTAACCTAACCTAACCTAACCCAACCCAACCCAACCTAACCTAACCTAACGTAACCTAAACTAACCTAACCCAACCTAACCTAACCTAACCTAACCTAACCCAACCTAACCCAACCTAACCCAACCCAACCCAACCTAACCTAACCTAAGCTAACCTAACCTAACCTAACCAAACCTAACCTAACCTAACTTAACCTAACCTAACGTAACCTAACCTAACCTATTCTAACGTAACCTAACCTTACCTGACCTAACCTAACCTAACGTAACCTAACCTAACCTAACATAACCTAACGTAACCTAACCTAACCTAACCTAACCTAACCTTACCTAACCTAACCAAATTATCCTTACCTAACCTAACCTAACCTAACGTAACCTAACCTAACCTAACCTAACGTAACCTAACCTAACCTAACGTAACCTAACCTAACCTAACCGAACCTAACCTAACCTAACCTAACCCAACTCAACCCAACCTAACCTGATCTAACCTAACCTAATCTAACCTAACCTAACCTAACCAAACCTAACCTAACCTAACCTAACCTAACCTAACCTAACGACGGTTGCAAGCGCTTTCACATTAAATATCGCAGTTCCCCACTTTTAATGGTGAAAAACACTGCATCTCAGTAATTGACATTGTTTAATGCGGTTTTACGACGGTTCATATCTTAACCTAACCTAACATTCGCACTTGTATCTAAAAACGCTCTATTACACTGTTGTGTTAACAATTACGATATTTGCTTGACCTCACAGTTTCTCACCAACTTATTACAGTACAGAACGCTGTATCTCGCTAAATGACATTGTTCTTTAAGGTTTCACGATGCTTGCATTCGCTTTAACGAGAATATCACAATATAGCAGTTTCGCACTTGTAACGGTAGAACACGCAGTATTTGGCTTGTTCATGCCGTTTTGTGTGCTTTCACATTTCACCTATCGCAGTTTAATACTCGCTATAAAACAACACTATCTCGTTAGATGACGTCGTTTTTGGTAGTTTCACGACGCTACCTAGCTTAAACTAACCTAACCTAACCTAACCTTCGCACTTCTATCGTTAGAAAACGTTTTACTCGCCACTTTACAATGTTTTCTACAAGATTACGACGGTTTCATGCGCTTTCACATTAGATATCGTAGTTCCCGACTTGTAATGTTGAAAAACACTACATCTCACTAAGTGACATTGTTTAATGCGGTTTTACGACGGTTGATATGTCAACCTAACCTAACATTCGCACTTGTATCTAAAGACGCTCAATTACACTGTTGTGTTAGCAATTACGATATTTGCTTGACCTCACAGTTTCTCACCAACTTATTACAGTACAGAACGCTGTATCTCGCTAAATGACATCGTTCTTTAAGGTTTCACGATACTTGCATGCGCTTTAACGAGAATATCACAATAAAGCAGTTTCGCACTTGTAACGGCACAAGACGCAGTATCTGGCTAGTTCATGCCGTTTTGTGTGCTTTCACAACATTTCACCTATCGCAGTTTCGTACTCGCAATAAAACAACACTATCTCGTTAGATGACGTTGTTTTTGGTAGTTTCACGACGCTACCTAGCTTAAACTAACATAACTCAACCTAACATGACCTTCGCACTTCTATCGCTAGAAAACGTTTTACTCGCTACTTTACATTGCTTTCTACAACATTACGACGGTTTCAAGCGCTTTCACATTAGATATCACAGTTCCCAACTTGTAAAGGTGAAAAACACTGCATCTCACTAAGTGAAATTGTTTAATGCGGTTTTACGACGGTTCATAC
The DNA here is from genome assembly GCF_043290135.1 of Rhipicephalus microplus. Lineage (NCBI taxonomy): Eukaryota > Metazoa > Arthropoda > Arachnida > Ixodida > Ixodidae > Rhipicephalus > Rhipicephalus microplus. Next base: position 430,937 of record NW_027464717.1, read on the forward strand.
CTTAACCTAACCTAACCTAACCTAACCTAACCTTACCTAACCTAACCTAACCTAACCTAACCCAACCCAACCCAACCTAACCTAACCTAACGTAACCTAAACTAACCTAACCCAACCTAACCTAACCTAACCTAACCTAACCCAACCTAACCCAACCTAACCCAACCCAACCCAACCTAACCTAACCTAAGCTAACCTAACCTAACCTAACCAAACCTAACCTAACCTAACTTAACCTAACCTAACGTAACCTAACCTAACCTATTCTAACGTAACCTAACCTTACCTGACCTAACCTAACCTAACGTAACCTAACCTAACCTAACATAACCTAACGTAACCTAACCTAACCTAACCTAACCTAACCTTACCTAACCTAACCAAATTATCCTTACCTAACCTAACCTAACCTAACGTAACCTAACCTAACCTAACCTAACGTAACCTAACCTAACCTAACGTAACCTAACCTAACCTAACCGAACCTAACCTAACCTAACCTAACCCAACTCAACCCAACCTAACCTGATCTAACCTAACCTAATCTAACCTAACCTAACCTAACCTAACCAAACCTAACCTAACCTAACCTAACCTAACCTAACCTAACGACGGTTGCAAGCGCTTTCACATTAAATATCGCAGTTCCCCACTTTTAATGGTGAAAAACACTGCATCTCAGTAATTGACATTGTTTAATGCGGTTTTACGACGGTTCATATCTTAACCTAACCTAACATTCGCACTTGTATCTAAAAACGCTCTATTACACTGTTGTGTTAACAATTACGATATTTGCTTGACCTCACAGTTTCTCACCAACTTATTACAGTACAGAACGCTGTATCTCGCTAAATGACATTGTTCTTTAAGGTTTCACGATGCTTGCATTCGCTTTAACGAGAATATCACAATATAGCAGTTTCGCACTTGTAACGGTAGAACACGCAGTATTTGGCTTGTTCATGCCGTTTTGTGTGCTTTCACATTTCACCTATCGCAGTTTAATACTCGCTATAAAACAACACTATCTCGTTAGATGACGTCGTTTTTGGTAGTTTCACGACGCTACCTAGCTTAAACTAACCTAACCTAACCTAACCTTCGCACTTCTATCGTTAGAAAACGTTTTACTCGCCACTTTACAATGTTTTCTACAAGATTACGACGGTTTCATGCGCTTTCACATTAGATATCGTAGTTCCCGACTTGTAATGTTGAAAAACACTACATCTCACTAAGTGACATTGTTTAATGCGGTTTTACGACGGTTGATATGTCAACCTAACCTAACATTCGCACTTGTATCTAAAGACGCTCAATTACACTGTTGTGTTAGCAATTACGATATTTGCTTGACCTCACAGTTTCTCACCAACTTATTACAGTACAGAACGCTGTATCTCGCTAAATGACATCGTTCTTTAAGGTTTCACGATACTTGCATGCGCTTTAACGAGAATATCACAATAAAGCAGTTTCGCACTTGTAACGGCACAAGACGCAGTATCTGGCTAGTTCATGCCATTTTGTGTGCTTTCCCAATATTTCACCTATCGCAGTTTCGTACTCGCAATAAAACAACACTATCTCGTTAGATGACATCGTTTTTGGTGGTTTCACGACGCTACCTAGCTCAAACTAACCGAACCTTCGCACTTCTATCGTTAGAAAACGTTTTATTCGCTACTTTACAATGTTTTCTACAAGATTACGACGGTTTCATGCGCTTTCACATTAGATATCGCAGTTCCCGACTTGTAATGGTGAAAAACACAGCATCTCACTAAGTGACATTGTTTAATGCGGTTTTAGCGCGGTTCATATCTTAACCTAACCTAACCTTACCTAAACCAACCTAACCTAACCTAACCTAACCAAACCTTACCTAACATACCCTAACCTAACCTAACCTAACCTAACCAAACCTAACCTAACCTAACCTAACGTAACGTAACCTAACCTAACCTAACCTAACCTAACCTAACGACGTTTGCAAGAGCTTTCACATTAGATATCGCAGTTCCCGACTTGTAATGGTGAAAAACACTGCATCTCACTAAGTGACATTGTTTAATGCGGTTTTACGACGGTTCATATCTTAACCTAACCTGACATTCGCACTTGTATTAAAAAACGCTCTATTACACTGTTTCGTTCGCAACTAGGATATTTGCATAACCTCACAGATTTTCACCAACTTATTGCAGTACAGAACGCTGTATCTCGCTAAATGACATCGTTCTTTGAGGTTTCACGATGCTTGCATGCGCTTTAACGAGAATATCACAACATAGCAGTTTCGCACTTGTAACGGTACAACACGCAGTATTTGGCTTGTTCATGCCGTTTTGTGTGCTTTCACATTTCACCTATCGCAGTTTCGTACTCGCAATAAAACAACACTATCTCGTTAGATGACGTTGTTTTTGGTAGTTTCACGACGATACCTAGCTTAAACTAACATAACTCAACCTAACATGACCTTCGCACTTCTATCGTTAGAAAACGTTTTACTCGCTACTTTACATTGCTTTCTACAACATTACGACGGTTTCAAGCGCTTTCACATTAGATATCACAGTTCCCAACTTGTAAAGGTGAAAAACACTGCATCTCAATAAGTGACATTGTTTAATGCGGTTTTACGACGGTTCATACCTTAACCTAACCTAACCTAACCTAACCTAACCTAACCCAACCCAACCCAACCTAACCTAACCTAACCTAACCTAAACTAACCTAACCCAACCTAACCTAACCTAACCTAACCCAACCTAACCCAACCCAACCCAACCTAACCTAACCTAAGCTAACCTAACCTAACCAAACCTAACCTAACCTAACTTAACCTAACCTAACGTAACCTAACCTAACCTATTCTAACGTAACCTAACCTTACCTGACCTAACCTAACCTAACGTAACCTAACCTAACCTAACATAACCTAACGTAACCTAACCTAACCTAACCTAACGTAACCTAACCTAACCTAACCCAACCTAACCCAACCCAACCCAACCCAACAACACCCAACCCAACCTAACCTAACCTAACCTAACCTTACCTAACCTAACCAAATTATCCTTACCTAACCTAACCTAACCTAACGTAACCTAACCTAACCTAACCTAACGTAACCTAACCTAACCTAACGTAACCTAACCTAACCTAACCCAACCTAACCTAACCTAACCTAACCTAACCCAACTCAACCCAACCGAACCTAATCTAACCTAACCTAACCTAACCTAACCTAACCTAACCTAACCTAACCTAACGACGTTTGCAAGCGCTTTCACATTAGATATCGCAGTTCCCGACTTGTAATGGCGAAAAACACTGCATCTCACTAAGTGACATTGATTAATGCGGTTTTACGACGGTTCATATCTTAACCTAACCTAACATTCGCACTTGTATTAAAAACGCTCTATTACACTGTTTCGTTCACAATTAGGATATTTGAATAACCTCACAGTTTTTCACCAACTTATTGCAGTACAGAACGCTGTATCTCGCTAAATGACATCGTTCTTTGAGGTTTCACGATGCTTTCATGCGCTTTAACGAGAATATCACAACATAGCAGTTTCGCACTTGTAACGGTACAACACGCAGTATTTGGCTTGTTCATGCCGTTTTGTGTGCTTTCACAACATTTCACCTATCGCAGTTTCGTACTCGCAATAAAACAACACTATCTCGTTAGATGACGTTGTTTTTGGTAGTTTCACGACGCTACCTAGCTTAAACTAACATAACTCAACCTAACATGACCTTCGCACTTCTATCGTTAGAAAACGTTTTACTCGCTACTTTACATTGCTTTCTACAACATTACGACGGTTTCAAGCGCTTTCACATTAGATATCACAGTTCCCAACTTGTAAAGGTGAAAAACACTGCATCTCACTAAGTGAAATTGTTTAATGCGGTTTTACGACGGTTCATACCTTAACCTAACCTAACCTAACCTAACCTAACCTTACCTAACCTAACCTAACCTAACCCAACCCAACCCAACCTAACCTAACCTAACGTAACCTAAACTAACCTAACCCAACCTAACCTAACCTAACCTAACCTAACCCAACCTAACCCAACCTAACCCAACCCAACCCAACCTAACCTAACCTAAGCTAACCTAACCTAACCTAACCAAACCTAACCTAACCTAACTTAACCTAACCTAACGTAACCTAACCTAACCTATTCTAACGTAACCTAACCTTACCTGACCTAACCTAACCTAACGTAACCTAACCTAACCTAACATAACCTAACGTAACCTAACCTAACCTAACCTAACCTAACCTTACCTAACCTAACCAAATTATCCTTACCTAACCTAACCTAACCTAACGTAACCTAACCTAACCTAACCTAACGTAACCTAACCTAACCTAACGTAACCTAACCTAACCTAACCGAACCTAACCTAACCTAACCTAACCCAACTCAACCCAACCTAACCTGATCTAACCTAACCTAATCTAACCTAACCTAACCTAACGACGGTTGCAAGCGCTTTCACATTAAATATCGCAGTTCCCCACTTTTAATGGTGAAAAACACTGCATCTCAGTAATTGACATTGTTTAATGCGGTTTTACGACGGTTCATATCTTAACCTAACCTAACATTCGCACTTGTATCTAAAAACGCTCTATTACACTGTTGTGTTAACAATTACGATATTTGCTTGACCTCACAGTTTCTCACCAACTTATTACAGTACAGAACGCTGTATCTCGCTAAATGACATTGTTCTTTAAGGTTTCACGATGCTTGCATTCGCTTTAACGAGAATATCACAATATAGCAGTTTCGCACTTGTAACGGTAGAACACGCAGTATTTGGCTTGTTCATGCCGTTTTGTGTGCTTTCACAACATTTCACCTATCGCAGTTTAATACTCGCTATAAAACAACACTATCTCGTTAGATGACGTCGTTTTTGGTAGTTTCACGACGCTACCTAGCTTAAACTAACCTAACCTAACCTAACCTTCGCACTTCTATCGTTAGAAAACGTTTTACTCACCACTTTACAATGTTTTCTACAAGATTACGACGGTTTCATGCGCTTTCACATTAGATATCGTAGTTCCCGACTTGTAATGTTGAAAAACACTACATCTCACTAAGTGACATTGTTTAATGCGGTTTTACGACGGTTGATATGTCAACCTAACCTAACATTCGCACTTGTATCTAAAGACGCTCAATTACACTGTTGTGTTAACAATTACGATATTTGCTTGACCTCACAGTTTCTCACCAACTTATTACAGTACAGAACGCTGTATCTCGCTAAATGACATCGTTCTTTAAGGTTTCACGATACTTGCATGCGCTTTAACGAGAATATCACAATAAAGCAGTTTCGCACTTGTAACGGCACAAGACGCAGTATCTGGCTAGTTCATGCCATTTTGTGTGCTTTCCCAATATTTCACCTATCGCAGTTTCGTACTCGCAATAAAACAACACTATCTCGTTAGATGACATCGTTTTTGGTGGTTTCACGACGCTACCTAGCTCAAACTAACCGAACCTTCGCACTTCTATCGTTAGAAAACGTTTTATTCGCTACTTTACAATGTTTTCTACAAGATTACGACGGTTTCATGCGCTTTCACATTAGATATCGCAGTTCCCGACTTGTAATGGTGAAAAACACAGCATCTCACTAAGTGACATTGTTTAATGCGGTTTTAGCGCGGTTCATATCTTAACCTAACCTAACCTTACCTAAACCAACCTAACCTAACCTAACCTAACCAAACCTTACCTAACATACCCTAACCTAACCTAACCTAACCAAACCTAACCTAACCTAACCTAACGTAACCTAACCTAACCTAACCTAACCTAACCTAACGACGTTTGCAAGCGCTTTCACATTAGATATCGCAGTTCTCGACTTGTAATGTTGAAAAACACTACATCTCACTAAGTGACATTGTTTAATGCGGTTTTACGACGGTTGATATGTCACCCTAACCTAACATTCGCACTTGTATCTAAAGACGCTCAATTACACTGTTGTGTTAACAATTACGATATTCGCTTGACCTCACAGTTTCTCACCAACTTATTACAGTACAGAACGCTGTATCTCGCTAAATGACATCGTTCTTTAAGGTTTCACGATACTTGCATGCGCTTTAACGAGAATATCACAATAAAGCAGTTTCGCACTTGTAACGGCACAAGACGCAGTATCTGGCTAGTTCATGCCATTTTGTGTGCTTTCCCAATATTTCACCTATCGCAGTTTCGTACTCGCAATAAAACAACACTATCTCGTTAGATGACATCGTTTTTGGTGGTTTCACGACGCTACCTAGCTCAAACTAACCGAACCTTCGCACTTCTATCGTTAGAAAACGTTTTATTCGCTACTTTACAATGTTTTCTACAAGATTACGACGGTTTCATGCGCTTTCACATTAGATATCGCAGTTCCCGACTTGTAATGGTGAAAAACACAGCATCTCACTAAGTGACATTGTTTAATGCGGTTTTAGCGCGGTTCATATCTTAACCTAACCTAACCTTACCTAAACCAACCTAACCTAACCTAACCTAACCAAACCTTTCCTAACATACCCTAACCTAACCTAACCTAACCTAACCTAACCAAACCTAACCTAACCTAACCTAACGTAACCTAACCTAACCTAACCTAACCTAACGACGTTTGCAAGCGCTTTCACATTAGATATCGCAGTTCTCGACTTGTAATGGTGAAAAACACTGCATCTCAGTAATTGACATTGTTTAATGCGGTTTTACGACGGTTCATATCTTAACCTAACCTAACATTCGCACTTGTATCTAAAAACGCTCTATTACACTGTTTTGTTCACAATTACGATATTTGCATAACCTCACAGTTTTTCACCAACTTATTGCAGTACAGAACGCTGTATCTCGCTAAATGACATTGTTCTTTAAGGTTTCACGATGCTTGCATGCGCTTTAACGAGAATATCACAATATAGCAGTTTCGCACTTGTAACGGTAGAACACGCAGTATTTGGCTTGTTCATGCCGTTTTGTGTGCTTTCACAACATTTCACCTATCGCAGTTTAATACTCGCTATAAAACAACACTATCTCGTTAGATGACGTCGTTTTTGGTAGTTTCACGACGCTACCTAGCTTAAACTAACCTAACCTAACCTAACCTTCGCACTTCTATTGTTAGAAAACGTTTTACTCGCCACTTTACAATGTTTTCTACAAGATTACGACGGTTTCATGCGCTTTCACATTACATATCGTAGTTCCCGACTTGTAATGTTGAAAAACACTACATCTCACTAAGTGACATTGTTTAATGCGGTTTTACGACGGTTGATATCTCAACCTAACCTAACATTCGCACTTGTATCTAAATACGCTCAATTACACTGTTTCGTTCACAATTACGATATTTGCTTGACCTCACAGTTTCTCACCAACTTATTACAGTACAGAACGCTGTATCTCGCTAAATGACATCGTTCTTTAAGGTTTCACGATACTTGCATGCGCTTTAACGAGAATATCACAATAAAGCAGTTTCGCACTTGTAACGGCACAAGACGCAGTATCTGGCTAGTTCATGCCATTTTGTGTGCTTTCCCAATATTTCACCTATCGCAGTTTCGTACTCGCAATAAAACAACACTATCTCGTTAGATGACATCGTTTTTGGTGGTTTCACGACGCTACCTAGCTCAAACTAACCGAACCTTCGCACTTCTATCGTTAGAAAACGTTTTATTCGCTACTTTACAATGTTTTCTACAAGATTACGACGGTTTCATGCGCTTTCACATTAGATATCGCAGTTCCCGACTTGTAATGGTGAAAAACACAGCATCTCACTAAGTGACATTGTTTAATGCGGTTTTAGCGCGGTTCATATCTTAACCTAACCTAACCTTACCTAAACCAACCTAACCTAACCTAACCTAACCAAACCTTACCTAACATACCCTAACCTAACCTAACCTAACCTAACCAAACCTAACCTAACCTAACCTAACGTAACCTAACCTAACCTAACCTAACCTAACCTAACCTAACGACGTTTGCAAGAGCTTTCACATTAGATATCGCAGTTCCCGACATGTAATGGTGAAAAACACTGCATCTCACTAAGTGACATTGTTTAATGCGGTTTTACGACGGTTCATATCTTAACCTAACCTGACATTCGCACTTGTATTAAAAAACGCTCTATTACACTGTTTCGTTCGCAATTAGGATATTTGCATAACCTCACAGATTTTCACCAACTTATTGCAGTACAGAACGCTGTATCTCGCTAAATGACATCGTTCTTTGAGGTTTCACGATGCTTGCATGCGCTTTAACGAGAATATCACAACATAGCAGTTTCGCACTTGTAACGGTACAAAACGCAGTATTTGGCTTGTTCATGCCGTTTTGTGTGCTTTCACATTTCACCTATCGCAGTTTCGTACTCGCAATAAAACAACACTATCTCGTTAGATGACGTTGTTTTTGGTAGTTTCACGACGATACCTAGCTTAAACTAACATAACTCAACCTAACATGACCTTCGCACTTCTATCGTTAGAAAACGTTTTACTCGCTACTTTACATTGCTTTCTACAACATTACGACGGTTTCAAGCGCTTTCACATTAGATATCACAGTTCCCAACTTGTAAAGGTGAAAAACACTGCATCTCAATAAGTGACATTGTTTAATGCGGTTTTACGACGGTTCATACCTTAACCTAACCTAACCTAACCTAACCTAACCCAACCCAACCCAACCTAACCTAACCTAACCTAACCTAAACTAACCTAACCCAACCTAACCTAACCTAACCTAACCTAACCCAACCTAACCCAACCCAACCCAACCTAACCCAACCTAAGCTAACCTAACCTAACCTAACCAAACCTAACCTAACCTAACTTAACCTAACCTAACGTAACCTAACCTAACCTATTCTAACGTAACCTAACCTTACCTGACCTAACCTAACCTCACGTAACCTAACCTAACCTAACATAACCTAACGTAACCTAACCTAACCTAACCTAACGTAACCTAACCTAACCTAACCCAACCTAACCCAACCCAACCCAACCCAACAACACCCAACCCAACCTAACCTAACCTAACCTAACCTAACCTTACCTAACCTAACCAAATTATCCTTACCTAACCTAACCTAACCTAACGTAACCTAACCTAACCTAACCTAACGTAACCTAACCTAACCTAACGTAACCTAACCTAACCTAACCCAACCTAACCTAACCTAACCTAACCTAACCCAACTCAACCCAACCGAACCTAATCTAACCTAACCTAACCTAACCTAACCAAACCTAACCTAACCTAACCTAACCTAACCTAACCTAACCTAACCAAACCTAACCTAACGACGTTTGCAAGCGCTTTCACATTAGATATCGCAGTTCCCGACTTGTAATGGCGAAAAACACTGCATCTCACTAAGTGACATTGATTAATGCGGTTTTACGACGGTTCATATCTTAACCTAACCTAACATTCGCAGTTGTATTAAAAACGCTCTATTACACTGTTTCGTTCACAATTAGGATATTTGAATAACCTCACAGTTTTTCACCAACTTATTGCAGTACAGAACGCTGTATCTCGCTAAATGACATCGTTCTTTGAGGTTTCACGATGCTTTCATGCGCTTTAACGAGAATATCACAACATAGCAGTTTCGCACTTGTAACGGTACAACACGCAGTATTTGGCTTGTTCATGCCGTTTTGTGTGCTTTCACAACATTTCACCTATCGCAGTTTCGTACTCGCAATAAAACAACACTATCTCGTTAGATGACGTTGTTTTTGGTAGTTTCACGACGCTACCTAGCTTAAACTAACATAACTCAACCTAACATGACCTTCGCACTTCTATCGTTAGAAAACGTTTTACTCGCCACTTTACAATGTTTTCTACAAGATTACGACGGTTTCATGCGCTTTCACATTAGATATCGTAGTTCCCGACTTGTAATGTTGAAAAACACTACATCTCACTAAGTGACATTGTTTAATGCGGTTTTACGACGGTTGATATGTCAACCTAACCTAACATTCGCACTTGTATCTAAAGACGCTCAATTACACTGTTTCGTTCACAATTACGATATTTGCTTGACCTCACAGTTTCTCACCAACTTATTACAGTACAGAACGCTGTATCTCGCTAAATGACATCGTTCTTTAAGGTTTCACGATACTTGCATGCGCTTTACCGAGAATGTCACAACATAGCAGTTTCGCACTTGTAACGGTACAACACGCAGTATTTGGCTTGTTCATGCCGTTTTGTGTGCTTTCACAACATTTTACCTATCGCAGTTTCGTACTCGCAATAAAACAACACTATCTCGTTAGATGACGTCGTTTTTGGTGGTTTCACGATGCTACCTAGCTTAAACTAACATAACTCAACCTAACATAACCTTCGCACTTCTATCGTTAGAAAACGTTTTACTCGCTACTTTACATTGCTTTCTACAACATTACGACGGTTTCAAGCGCTTTCACATTAGATATCGCAGTTCCCAACTTGTAAAGGTGAAAAACACTGCATCTCACTAAGTGACATTGTTTATTGCGGTTTTACGACGGTTCATACCTTAACCTAACGTAACCTAACCTAACCTAACCCAACCTAACCTAACCTAACCTAACCTAACCTAACCTAACCAAACCTAACCTAACGTAACCTAACCTAACCTAACCTAACCTAACGACGTTTGCAAGCGCTTTCACATTAGATATCGCAGTTCCCAACTTGTAATGGTGAAAAACACTGCATCTCACTAAGTGACATTGTTTAATGCGGTTTTACGACGGTTCATATCTTAAACTAACCTAACATTCGTACTTGTATTGAAAAACGCTCTATTACACTGTTTCGTTCACAATTACGATATTTGCATAACCTCACAGTTTTTCACCAACTTATTGCAGTACAGAACGCTGTATCTCGCTAAATGACATCGTTCTTTAAGGTTTCACGATACTTGCATGCGCTTTAACGAGAATATCACAATAAAGCAGTTTCGCACTTGTAACGGCACAAGACACAGTATCTGGCTAGTTCATGCCATTTTGTGTGCTTTCCCAATATTTCACCTATCGCAGTTTCGTACTCGCAATAAAACAACACTATCTCGTTAGATGACATCGTTTTTGGTGGTTTCACGACGCTACCTAGCTCAAACTAACCGAACCTTCGCACTTCTATCGTTAGAAAACGTTTTATTCGCTACTTTACAATGTTTTCTACAAGATTACGACGGTTTCATGCGCTTTCACATTAGATATCGCAGTTCCCGACTTGTAATGGTGAAAAACAGCATCTCACTAAGTGACATTGTTTAATGCGGTTTTAGCGCGGTTCATATCTTAACCTAACCTAACCTTACCTAAACCAACCTAACCTAACTTAACCTAACCAAACCTTACCTAACATACCCTAACCTAACCTAACCTAACCTAACCAAACCTAACCTAACCTAACCTAACGTAACCTAACCTAACCTAACCTAACCTAACCTAACCTAACGACGTTTGCAAGAGCTTTCACATTAGATATCGCAGTTCCCGACTTGTAATGGTAAAAAACACTGCATCTCACTAAGTGACATTGTTTAATGCGGTTTTACGACGGTTCATATCTTAACCTAACCTGACATTCGCACTTGTATTAAAAAACGCTCTATTACACTGTTTCGTTCGCAATTAGGATATTTGCATAACCTCACAGATTTTCACCAACCTATTGCAGTACAGAACGCTGTATCTCGCTGAATGACATCGTTCTTTGAGGTTTCACGATGCTTGCATGCGCTTTAACGAGAATATCACAACATAGCAGTTTCGCACTTGTAACGGTACAACACGCAGTATTTGGCTTGTTCATGCCGTTTTGTGTGCTTTCACAACATTTCACCTATCGCAGTTTCGTACTCGCAATAAATAACACTATCTCGTTAGATGACGTTGTTTTTGGTAGTTTCACGACGCTACCTAGCTTAAACTAACATAACTCAACCTAACATGACCTTCGCACTTCTATCGTTAGAAAACGTTTTACTCGCTACTTTACATTGCTTTCTACAACATTACGACGGTTTCAAGCGCTTTCACATTAGATATCACAGTTCCCAACTTGTAAAGGTGAAAAACACTGCATCTCAATAAGTGACATTGTTTAATGCGGTTTTACGACGGTTCATACCTTAACCTAACCTAACCTAACCTAACCTAACCTTACCTAACCTAACCTAACCTAACCCAACCCAACCCAACCTAACCTAACCTAACCTAACCTAAACTAACCTAACCCAACCTAACCTAACCTAACCTAACCCAACCTAACCCAACCCAACCCAACCTAACCTAACCTAAGCTAACCTAACCTAACCAAACCTAACCTAACCTAACTTAACCTAACCTAACGTAACCTAACCTAACCTATTCTAACGTAACCTAACCTTACCTGACCTAACCTAACCTAACGTAACCTAACCTAACCTAACATAACCTAACGTAACCTCACCTAACCTAACCTAACGTAACCTAACCTAACCTAACCCAACCCAACCCAACCCAACAACACCCAACCCAACCTAACCTAACCTAACCTAACCTTACCTAACCTAACCAAATTATCCTTACCTAACCTAACCTAAGCTAACGTAACCTAACCTAACCTAACCTAACGTAACCTAACCTAACCTAACGTAACCTAACCTAACCTAACCTGACCTAACCCAACCTAACCTAACCTAACCTAACCTAACCCAACTCAACCCAACCTAACCTAATCTAACCTAACCTAACCTAACCTAACCTAACCAAACCTAACCTAACCTAACCTAACCTAACCTAACCTAACCTAACCTAACCTAACCTAACGACGGTTTCATGCGCTTTCACATTAGATATCGCAGTTCCCAACTTGTAATGGTGAAAAACACTGCATCTCACTAAGTGACATTGTTTAATGTGGTTTTACGACGGTTCATATCTTAACCTAACCTAACATTCGCACTTGTATCTAAAAACGCTCTATTACACTGTTTTGTTCACAATTACGATATTTGAATAACCTCACAGTTTTTCACCAACTTATTGCAGTACAGAACGCTGTATCTCGCTAAATGACATTGTTCTTTAAGGTTTCACGATGCTTGCATGCGCTTTAACGAGAATATCACTATATAGCAGTTTCGCACTTGTAACGGTAGAACACGCAGTATTTGGCTTGTTCATGCCGTTTTGTGTGCTTTCACAACATTTCACCTATCGCAGTTTAATACTCGCTATAAAACAACACTATCTCGTTAGATGACGTCGTTTTTGGTAGTTTCACGACGCTACCTAGCTTAAACTAACCTAACCTAACTTAACCTTCGCACTTCTATCGTTAGAAAACGTTTTACTCGCCACTTTACAATGTTTTCTACAAGATTACGACGGTTTCATGCGCTTTCACATTAGATATCGTAGTTCCCGACTTGTAATGTTGAACAACACTATATCTCACTAAGTGACATTGTTTAATGCGGTTTTACGACGGTTGATATGTCAACCTAACCTAAAATTCGCACTTGTATCTAAAGACGCTCAATTACACTGTTTCGTTCACAATTACAATATTTGCTTGACCTCACAGTTTCTCACCAATTTATTACATTACAGAACGCTGTATCTCGCTAAATGACATCGTTCTTTAAGGTTTCACGATACTTGCATGCGCTTTACCGAGAATGTCACAACATAGCACTTTCGCACTTGTAACGGTACAACACGCAGTATTTGGCTTGTTCATGCCGTTTTGTGTGCTTTCACAACATTTTACCTATCGCAGTTTCGTACTCGCAATAAAACAACACTATCTCGTTAGATGACGTCGTTTTTGGTGGTTTCACGACGCTACCTAGCTTAAACTAACATAACTCAACCTAACATAACCTTCGCACTTCTATCGTTAGAAAACGTTTTACTCGCTACTTTACATTGCTTTCTACAACATTACGACGGTTTCAAGCGCTTTCACATTAGATATCGCAGTTCCCGACTTGTAAAGGTGAAAAACACTGCATCTCACTAAGTGACATTGTTTATTGCGGTTTTACAACGGTTCATACCTTAACCTAACGTAACCTAACCTAACCTAACCCAACCTAACCTAACCTAACCTAACCTAACCTAACCTAACTTAACCTAACCTAACGTAACCTAACCTAACCTAACCTAACGACGTTTGCAAGCGCTTTCACATTAGATATCGCAGTTCCCAACTTGTAATGGTGAAAAACACTGCATCTCACTAAGTGACATTGTTTAATGTGGTTTTACCACGGTTCATATCTTAACCTAACCTAACATTCGCACTTGTATCTAAAAACGCTCTATTACACTGTTTTGTCCACAATTACGATATTTGAACCTCACAGTTTTTCACCAACTTATTGCAGTACAGAACGCTGTATCTCGCTAAATGACATTGTTCTTTAAGGTTTCACGATGCTTGCATGCGCTTTAACGAGAATATCACAATATAGCAGTTTCGCACTTGTAACGGTAGAACACGCAGTATTTGGCTTGTTCATGCCGTTTTGTGTGCTTTCACAACATTTCACCTATCGCAGTTTAATACTCGCTATAAAACAACACTATCTCGTTAGATGACGTCGTTTTTGGTAGTTTCACGACGCTACCTAGCTTAAACTAACCTAACCTAACTTAACCTTCGCACTTCTATCGTTAGAAAACGTTTTACTCGCCACTTTACAATGTTTTCTACAAGATTACGACGGTTTCATGCGCTTTCACATTAGATATCGTAGTTCCCGACTTGTAATGTTGAAAAACACTATATCTCACTAAGTGACATTGTTTAATGCGGTTTTACGACGGTTGATATGTCAACCTAACCTAACATTCGCACTTGTATCTAAAGACGCTCAATTACACTGTTTCGTTCACAATTACAATATTTGTTTGACCTCACAGTTTCTCACCAATTTATTACAGTACAGAACGCTGTATCTCGCTAAATGACATCGTTCTTTAAGGTTTCACGATACTTGCATGCGCTTTACCGAGAATGTCACAACATAGCACTTTCGCACTTGTAACGGTACAACACGCAGTATTTGGCTTGTTCATGCCGTTTTGTGTGCTTTCACAACATTTTACCTATCGCAGTTTCGTACTCGCAATAAAACAACACTATCTCGTTAGATGACGTCGTTTTTGGTGGTTTCACGACGCTACCTAGCTTAAACTAACATAACTCAACCTAACATAACCTTCGCACTTCTATCGTTAGAAAACGTTTTACTCGCTACTTTACATTGCTTTCTACAACATTACGACGGTTTCAAGCGCTTTCACATTAGATATCGCAGTTCCCGACTTGTAAAGGTGAAAAACACTGCATCTCACTAAGTGACATTGTTTAATGCGGTTTTACGACGGTTGATATGTCAACCTAACCTAACATTCGCACTTGTATCTAAAGACGCTAAATTACACTGTTTCGTTCACAATTACGATATTTGCTTAACCTCACAGTTTCTCACCAACTTATTACAGTACAGAACGCTGTATCTCGCTAAATGACATGGTTCTTTAGGGTTTCACGATACTTGCATGCGCTTTACCGAGAATGTCACAACATAGCAGTTTCGCACTTGTAACGGTACAAGACACAGTATCTGGCAAGTTCATGCCATTTTGTGTGCTTTCACAACATTTTACCTATCGCAGTTTCGTACTCGCATTAAAACAACACTATCTCGTTAGATGACGTCGTTTTTGGTGGTTTCACGACGCTACCTAGCTTAAACTAACATAACTCAAACTAACCGAACCTTCGCACTTCTATCGTTAGAAAACGTTTTATTCGCTACTTTACAATGTTTTCTACAAGATTACGACGGTTTCATGCGCTTTCACATTAGATATCGCAGTTCCCGACTTGTAATGGTGAAAAACACAGCATCTCACTAAGTGACATTGTTTAATGCGGTTTTAGCGCGGTTCATATCTTAACCTAACCTAACCTTACCTAAACCAACCTAACCTAACCTAACCAAACCTTACCTAACATACCCTAACCTAACCTAACCTAACCTAACCAAACCTAACCTAACCTAACCTAACGTAACCTAACCTAACCTAACCTAACCTAACCTAACCTAACCTAACGACGTTTGCAAGCGCTTTCACATTAGATATCACAGTTCCCGACTTGTAATGGTGAAAAACACTGCATCTTACTAAGTGACATTGATTAATGCGGTTTTACGACGGTTCATATCTTAACCTAACCTAACATTCGCACTTGTATTAAAAAACGCTCTATTACACTGTTTCGTTCACAATTAGGATATTTGCATAACCTCAAAGTTTTTCACCAACTTATTGCAGTACAGAACGCTGTATCTCGCTAAATGACATCGTTCTTTAAGGTTTCACGATGCTTTCATGCGCTTTAACGAGAATATCAGAACATA